>NC_053429.1:85422496-85653868 GCF_007990345.1 Gossypium hirsutum
GGAAATCTATGCGAAATGAAACTGAAGTCGTGAATCTTTTCAGTTCAGGAGGCAAAATCAATCTATATGCAACCGGCCCCACTCGTTCGAAATTTCGTACGGCCCAATGAATCTCGGCTCACTTGCCTTTACGGCCAATCTGAGTACCTTTTTCCAAGGCGAAACTTTGAGGAACACTTTATCTCCCACCTGATATTCAATGTCCTTCTGTTTCAGATCCGCATACGATTTTTGACGATCTGTGGCTACCTTCAGACTTTCACGGATTACCTTTACTTTCTGTTCGGCATCTTTAATCAAATCAACTCCGAAAATTTTACTTTCACCAGCTCGGTCCAAAACAATGGCGTTCGGCATTTACGACCGTACAAAGCCTCGTAAGGTGCCATCTTAATACTTGATTGAAAACTATTGTTGTAAGCGAATTCAATCAAAGGTACATACCGTTCCCATGAACCACTAAACTCAAGGATGCAGCATCTCAGCATATCCTCGAGTATCTGAATTATCCGCTCGGATTGACCATCGGTTTGGGGATGAAAAGCGGTGCTAAAATGCAGCTTGGTACCCAAAGCTTCTTGCAATTTCTTCCAAAATCGCGAGGTGAATCTCGGATCTCTATCCGACACGATAGAAATAGGTACTCCATGTAATCTCACAATCTGAGTAACATACAATTCGGCTAGTTTACCCAATGAAAAATCCGTACGCACGGGGATAAAGTGAGCCGACTTAGTCAGCCTATCAACAACAACCCAAATCGCATCCTTCTTACTTGAGGACAATGGCAGTCCAGACACAAAGTCCATTGTGACTCGGTCCCATTTCCACTCGGGTATCATGATCGACTGAAGTAATCCTGAAGGCACTTGATGTTCCGCTTTCACCTGTTGACATACTAAACATCTCGAAACAAAGTCGGAGATGTCTCGCTTCATACCATGCCACCAAAACTGACGTTTCAAGTCGTTGTACATTTTCGTGCTCCCCGGGTGAATTGACATTCGGCTACAATGGGCTTCGTTTAGTATCATCGGAATGAGTTCCGAATTCCTTGGAATGCACAAACGACTTCTAAACCTCAAACAACCATCATCATCAATCTGAAACTCCGATTCCTTGTTCGGAACACACACAGCTCGTTTTGCAACCAATTCATCATCAACTTTCTGAGCTTCACGAATTTGATGAGTCAATAATGGTTTGGCTTTTAATTCAGCTACTAACACATTGTCAGGTAGAACAGACAAGTGTACATTCATCGCTCGCAAAGCAAACAGTGATTTCCGGCTTAAGGCGTCCGCAACCACATTAGCCTTTCCCGGGTGGTAATCAATGACAAGCTCGTAATCTTTCAACAACTCAAGCCAACGTCTTTGTCGCAGATTCAAGTCTCGTTGAGTTATCAAATATTTGAGACTTTTGTGATCCGAAAACACATGGTACTTCTCACCAAACAAATAATGTCGCCATATTTTCAATGCAAACACAATGCGGCTAGTTCGAGATCATGGTCGGATAATTTCTCTCGTGTGGCTTTAATTGTCTCGACGCATAGGCCACAACTCGACCTTCCTGCATCAATACGCAACCCAACCCAAGTAGGGATGCGTCATTATAAACGACAAACTCTTTACCCGATTCGGGTTGCACCAAAATTGGAGCTTCAGCCAGATGAGTTTTCAGTTGATCGAAGCTTTTCTGACATTTCTCCGTCCATTCGAACTTAACATCCTTCTGAAGTAGCTTCGTCATTGGTGTGGCTATCATCGAGAAACCTTTGACAAATCGTCGGTAATAACCGGCGAGCCCTAGAAAGCTCTGGACTTCGGTAACATTTCTCGGAGGCTTCCAGTTAAGTATGGCTGAAATTTTGCTCGGGTCAACTCGAATACCCAATGTGGATACCACATGACCAAGAAGCTAACCTCTCTTAACCAGAACTCACACTTACTGAACTTAGCATATAACTGCTTATCCCACAAAATTTGCAACACTTGCCTCAGATGCTCAGCATGTTCGGTCTCATCTCTTGAATAGACCAAGATGTCATCAATAAACACAACTACGAACCGATCCAAATACGGCCTGAAGATCCGATTCATCAAATCCATAAACACCGCAGGGGCATTAGTGAGCCCGAACGGCATCACTAAGAACTCGTAGTGACCGTACCTCGTTCTGAAAGCAGTTTTAGGTACGTCCGAATCTCGAATCCGCAACTGATAATAACCCGATCTCAAATCTATCTTTGAAAACACCGATGCTCCCTTTAATTGATCGAACAGATCATCAATACGCGGTAACGGATACTTATTCTTTATCGTCACTTTATTCAGTTGACAATAATCAATGCACAACCTCATGGTTCCGTCCTTCTTTTTCACGAACAATACAGGGGCACCCCAAGGTGAGAAACTCGGTCGAGCGAAACCTCTATCCGTCAATTCTTGCAACTGAGCTTTCAACTCTTTTAACTCGGTTAGTGCCATACGATACGGAGCGATCGAAATAGGCGTAGTTCCAGGTACAAGCTCAATACCAAACTCTACCTCCCGAACAGGTGGCAAACCCGGTAACTCTTCAGGAAAAACATCCGAGTATTCACAGACCACCGGCACCGATTCGGGTTTCTTTTCTAACTCCTTGTCATCAAGTACATACGCGAGGTATGCTTCGCACCCTTTCCTTACATATTTCTGGGCCAACATTACTGATATTACAGCTGGCAACCCCCTTAAGTCCGCAGACTCAACTCAGATTATTTCGTTATTTGCGCACCTCAAATCGATAGTCTTGCTTTTGCAATTCACAACTGCATCATGCGCGGTTAACCAATCCAAACCAAGAATAACATCAAACTCATCGAACGGCAAAAGCATCAAATCGGCCGGAAAATAGGATTCTCGGATTATTAGAGGGCATCTCTTACACACTTTATCAACAAGTACGCATTGGCCCAAAGGGTTTGATACTCGAATTACGAGCTCAGTAGACTCAACAGGTAGAGTCTTACTGGTTGCTAAGGTTTCGCATACATATGAATGAGTAGAACCAGGGTCAATCAATGCAACCACATTAGTATCAAAGAGAGTGAAGGTACCAGTGATGACGTCGGGGGAGGATGCCTCCTCTCGTGCACGAATGGCATATGCTCTAGCAGGAGCACGGTTCTCGGCGCGATCGGCCGTATCAGAAGCCCCCCTCTGACTACCACCCCTGCCTCCAAAAATTCTCGGTGGTCTACCTCTAGATGTCACTCCACTAGGTCTTGCACCTTGAATCTTATTCTTCTCATCCAGCTCCGTGCAATCTCTAATGAGGTGGTCCTTCGAACCGCATCCGTAACAGGCCCTACTAGTAGACTTGCCCCAACATTCACCTAGGTGTCGTCTTCCACATTGGGGACATTCAGGTTTCTCGTGACGATTATTGCCCACACTAGCTACCGAAGTAGCTCGGGAGCCCATCGATGGTCTTGCCCTGATGGAAATTCCCGCAGTCGCCCTCGACTTATTAATGTCCTCCCTGAACTTCTTTACAGCTGAGAATGGAGCTTTACCCGTCGATCTTTTACGATAATCTCTAGCTTCAAATTCAGCCTTCCTCTTCTCCTTTCCAAGTTCTTCCGCCTTGCAGGCTCGTTCGACTAGTGTTACGAATTCTTTTATTTCCAAAATACCCATTAGTAGCTTTAAATCTTCATTCAATCCTTCCTCGAATCTTTTGCACATAGCAACCTCATCAGCTACACACTCCCGGGCATACCTACTAAGTCTTACGAATTCATGTTCGTATTCAGATACAGTCATACGGCCTTGCTTGAGTTCCAAGAACTCCTTACGCTTCTGGTCAATGAACCGTTGGCTAATAAATTTCTTCCGGAATTCTGTTTGAAAGAAGTCCCAAGTTACTTGCTCGTTCGGGACTATGGAAATCAAGGTCCTCCACCAATAGTAGGCTGAGTCTCGCAACAAAGATACGGCACATTTTAGACATTCATCGGGTGTGCATGACAATTCATCGAACACCCGAATGGTATTATCAAGCCAGAACTCGGCCCTTTCGGCATCATCAGTTACTATGGCCTTGAACTCCTCGGCCCCACGCTTCCTAATCAAGTCTACAGGTGGCTTACTCAGCCTCACAGGATCAGCGACTGATGGCCTTACAGGCTCTTGGGGTGGATTATTCAAATTTGGGAATTGTTGGGCAGCCGGGTTGGTTCGGGCATATTGCGCGACCCACTCATTCATCATGGTAAAGAGGGCTTGTTTAGCCCCCTCACCTTGATTATTCGCAGATGACTGAGGTTCAACAGGCGGCGTCCCTTGTGCAGGAGCAGCCGCTACGCTCTCAACGTCATCCGCTAGGGTTCTTTCTTCACCGGGATCCATTTACTAATCAAAACAAAAACATTTCAACCGTCAGAAGTCATCACCCTTTTAAACATTAACATTAAGGCATGTATAGCTAGACTCATACGTGCTATGGTAGTCCTAGAACCGACTAAACCATGGCTCTGATACCAATAAAATGTAACACCCCGAACCCGAAACCGACACCGGAGTCGAACACGAGGTGTTAACTGGCTTTAACCCCTTACAAAATTTATTTTCCAGACACTGCCCAATCTGTGTACTAGTCGTTTTAAAAATCATATCTTGAGTTTCGTAACTCAAAAATCAGTTTCGTAATTTTTCCCTGAAACTACACTCATGTTCCCATCTCTGTATTTTTTTCTAGAATTTTTGGTCGGGTCAATTAGTACAGTTTATTAGTCAAAGTCTCCCAAGTTGCAGGGGTCGACTACACTGACCTTTGCCCATTACGACTTGGATATTTCCCTTCACGGGGCTCCAATACTGATGCCGTTTGTTTCTATGAAAACTAGACTCAGAGAAGAATCTGTACATATATGGTACGACCCCTAATTATCTCTGGTTAATTTTTAATGAAATTCCAAAGTCGGAGCAGGGAATCCAGAAACCGTTCTGGCCCTGTCCCACAAAAATCTGATTATCTCTTAATATACTGCCCATATAATCTTTTCGTTACTTCCTCATGAAAGCAGACTCATCGAGCTTCGATTACATAATTTATTCATCAATTAATTCCACTCCTACTATTTTTAGTGATTTTTCAATCTCATGACACTGCTGCTGCCAGCATCTGTTACGAAAGTAACTAGGTCCATTTCATGCCTACCCTTGATCCAACTCAATCGAACATTCGTGCCATTTTCGCATGGCTTAAAGTTTACATGCCAAAATTCAAACACAACGTAATAGCTTATACATGCCAAAATGTTCTTCTAAGCCAACTAAGAAGAAAATATCAAAACTTGCTATCCGGTGTGATGACTTCGATGACGGCCCGACCCCGCAAAAATAGATGAGTCCAAGCAACCTATAATGGGTGACAAGGAAACACCGGGTGAGTTTATAACTCAGTAAGTCATAAGCAATGCACTACTATACATCAATAACATTATCACAAGAGGAAACAAAATGGAATGAGACAATTTACTCCATCCATACCGAACCATACCATAGTTCCTCCAACCTATCGATTCAATTTCATACCAATTTATGCATTCACAATCCACATACTCATCAATAGGATATTCGAGGCATTTTCATAAATCATTTTATTTTCGTTACAAACATACAACTAAACGGCCTTTCACCCATTCTATGATAATTTTTATGTACGTGACTTCAAGTATATTTGTCACATAGGTTCAACTTACCGAGCTCAACACCAAGTATAAGCATAGCACATATTAGCCATGTACTCAAGACACTTACCCGATCCGCTGTCCGCGATCGACTCAATAGTGTCGCACACATAGTGTCCATAATGATTCACGAATGTATTTTGAGCCCGCACACTCAGTGCTATATAATCAACTCGCACACTTAGTGCTACGTAATCAAATCGCACACTTAGTGCTGTATAGTCAACCTCGCACACTTAGTGCCGCATGGTCAATTCGCACACTTAGTGCATCATATTCATTTCGCACACTTAGTGCATCATATTCATTTCGCACACTTAGTGCAACATAGTCGAATCGCACACTTAGTGCTGTACAATTTAATCCCGCGCACTTAGCGCCAATCTCATGGTCATAAATGGTTATCCCGCACGTTTAGTGCCGAGATCAACAACTCAATACATCTTACCTCTTTTCTTTCATTCAACAATTTCATCATCACATACGTACACGCATATATATATATGTATATTTATTCATTCCATTCAGCATCAATCCATAACGTTATGACCATTGAAATAATACCAACTACATGCTTAATGACTTACCTCGTGTTGGGTAAGACGGTTCCAACTCGGCTACTCGATAACCTTTTCTTTGTCTTTGCTCGATTCACCTCCTTTAACTCCTTGAGCTAAATCAATAATTTAACTAGTTTAACCACCTTGCTAAATATTTACAATCCAATTTCACATGTATATGTATGTTAGTATATTCGGCCAATAGCCTCATGCAACTACCAAAGCCGAATCAACTAAATATACTTATGAATATATATATATATTATCATCGAAATCACCTAAGCTTAGACATCAATTTTTAATTCCAAGCAAGTTGCCGAATGCAACCTTACTAAATTTTCATGGATTCAATATACCATTACCATGGAATCAACAACCAAAAATTCATAGACAATTTAGGAAAATCACATTACAAATCTCAAATTCAAGCAAAGACCATGGCCGAAATGCATGTATACATGTACAATGTCAACTATAACATCATTTAAACACCTAATTTCATCTCATGAACACTTAATCGAGTTTTCCTAATCTAGCATATTTTCACATCTATTTGTAACATCATGTAAGTCCACATATAACTACATTTCTTAAGTCCCACATCTTAATGCCCATTACAGCCACTCCCCTAGTCTAAATCTAGAAATCGGCAACACCACCTTTCCACTATGTTAGCCGAATACTCATTCTCTTCCTAGTCCTAAGTTCGGCACCTCCAACAAAATAGCTTAACAATTTTCAACTTTCATGCTAACATAACAAGCAACTTAACACAACCATATAACTAGCATGCTAATAGCATCAAGGTATCAACTAGCTTTTATTTTTAAACTCCTTAGCCGAATCCTAACTCTCCAACAACCCCAAATCCAACCATGGAATAGATAGAATCTAGACTCATCACCCCAAAGGTAGGGTAAGCTTCCAAAAATATCATTGAACATACCTTGGTCTAAAGGACCACCTTGGCCGAATCTTGCTTCCTCTTCTTCCTCTAGTTAGAACAATTGCAAAAGAAAGAAAATATGAACACTCCTTCTTCCCTCCTTATTAAGCATTCAAACTCCCTCATTTTTCATGCCACAACATCAAACACTCTCCCTAGGCACAAGCAATGGCCGAATTCCTTCCAAGTTCTTTTCTCCCCTTCTTTTTCTTGGTTTTTCGGCTAGGAGATGGCAAGTATGACACCCATTTTTTTTTGTTCCCTTTTCTATTATTATCCCCATCATTTGTTCACCAAAGAAACATATTAAATTAGAATGAGTGGAGCATTATCACTCCTTGGCCTGCCACCATGAATTTTATGGGCAAATTGACATGCAAAGCCATGCTTCCTCAACCTATTATTAATTAATCCTTATAATTCATCTATCATCTTTCCTAACTTCGTCAACTAGGTCCTTTTTGAATGAATTCACAATCCTAATGCTAATATTAACCATTTAATTTCTCATATATTCACTGTCACACAACAATTTATGCAATTAAAACACGAAAATAAATTTTTGGCTCGGTAATGTGGTCTCGAAACCACATTCCGACCAGGGTCTAATTTGGGTTGTCACAGATAAACTGTTGGCTAATGTATTTCTTCCTGAACTCAGTTTGGAAGAATTCTCAGGTAACTCATTCTCTCGGTACTACAGATGCCAAAGTGCTCCACCACTGATACGGAATGCCCCTCAGAAGTGATACAGCACATTCTACACATTCAGCCGATGTGTAAGAAAGTTTATCAAATTCCTAAATCGTATTTTCAAGCCAAAACTCAACTCTCTCAAGATCATCATCAACAGTAGCTCTAAACTCTTTAGCCCTATATTTTTGGATTTTATCAACTGGCGGCTTACTCAATCGTAAAAGTTCCACACCTTGAGGAGCTACTAGAACTGGTTGGGGATTAGGTGGGGTAGAGGTTGCTATGCAACCGGATTTGTTCAAACAAACTCCATAAACCACTCGTTCATCATCTGGAAGAAGGCTTTTTTAGCCTCTCCTCCCTGACTACCCGATATGGGTCTTGACTTAGATTGCACTACTTCGTGAATAGAAGCTGGCGAATTACTTTCAACATCATCAGCTACAGATCGATTGGGATCCTTCTACTATATAAAAACACATTTTAAACTACTAGGAGATATCACACTATTACAGGTTATATATGGCATATATAGCTAAACTCTCACACACGCTACGTTAGTCCGAAAATCGACTAAACCGTAGCTTTGATACCTATAAATATAACACCCTCACCTGTATTCAATGCCAAAATAGGGTTACAGAGGATTACAAGACATATTATAAAATTAAACATACATATCACATATTTTTTCAAATTTCATCCAATCATCATTCAATATCATTCACATTGTCCCTAATACGAGCCTACTATGCCCAAAACATGCATTCGAAGTGGTTTGGGATTAAATCGATAACCTAGAAAAACTTTCAGAAATTTTTCAAAATACGGGGGACACACGCCCGTGTGTCTGACACGGCCAAAGACACGACAGTGTCACAAGTAGTGTGGACATTCGAAATGGGATCACATGGTCGTGTCCCAGCCCATGTTTGACCCAGTGTAACTCTTTAACTTGGGTCGCACGGCGAACCACACGCCTGTGTGACCAACCCACGTGCCAGGCCGTGTGCTGAGCCGTGCCACACCTGTAGCATATACTGACTTATGCCACACGGCCAAGTCACACTGTAACACCCCATACCCGTGTTCAATACTAGAATAGATTATGAGTATTACTAGAACAACGTGCGTATAATTATAGCAAATCAAGACATAAAATAATTATCTAAATTTAAATCCGTCAATTGATCACTCATCTTTTAAAAAAATTTAAATTCACATATATCATAAACTTATAATGTAACTAACATTAGATCATACCGATAACAAAATACGAATGAAATATCTAACATTAGAATTCAACTTTTAAAGTAATATTACTAAAATTTATAACAAAATACTCAAGCCTTCTATACATGCCATATGTCCAAAATGTGTTTACAAAATACCAAAAGGAAGGATGGATAGCGTTGGTGAGCTTCCAACAACTTTTCCCCGAATCACGAGCAAACTTGATTTCACTATAAAATAAAATAAGAAAGGAAGAGGAAGCAAACTAAGCTAAAAGCTTAGTAAGTAATATTTAAATAATAAAGATAACAAACCAATAATAGCATTTATAGATCCAAAAATATGTATCCATAATTACAGAACCTTTTTCTCATATGCAGTTATCATTTATTTCAGTTCAGTACATGTTGTTCATTCAAGTCCCAGTCACTAAACTATTTTTATCTACATCTATAAAACTCAAAATTAAGCTCCATAAATATTTCCAGAAACTAGACTCATATTAATTCTTACCATAAAATTTTCAGAATTTTTGGTTGCAGTTTATTCATTGAAGTCTCCCATATTTTGTGGTTTAGCAGCTCTGATCGCTCTTCACTAAAATTTAATTATTTTTTGCTACCAAATTCAAATGAGGTTATCATTTCTTTCTTCTAAAAAAATATTCAATAAGGAATCCAACCATATAAATTATGTTCCTTAACTATTTTTTTACAGTTTTTAATGATTTTTAAAATTCAGAACAGGGGAACACGAAATCAGTCTGAACCAGTCTTACAAAAATACAAATATCTCAAAATACAGAATTCATTTGTTTGCTATGTTTCTTTTATATTAAAATAAATTCAATAAGCTTTAATTCCATATCTCATTCCACTTCTAGTTAAACTTTTACCATTTTTGGTGATTTTTCAATGTCACTCCCTTGCTGCTGTTTTAGACTGTTTATCCCAAATTTTATTCCTTCACTAAAATTTCTTATTATCAACTTTCAAGAAAATACTTATCCATATTCATCTTATCAAAAATTCATTCACATATCTAAATCATAATTCAAAACTCATATATTCATATTCCGGTATTATCCCACATAATTTCTCCCGGTGAACACTTCGGAAAGTAACAATATTCGGTGGTTTTAGCACATAGCTCCACCTTCTGTAATTAATGCCCAACTTAGTGGTATATGCACATAGCACCACACTATTGGGCTAACATGTAATTGTGGCATACGCACTTAGCGCCACTTTTCAAATTAACATGTATAACCTTGTCATATCCACTTAGCACCACGTTACATGTTTAACCGTGGTATATCCACTTAGCACCAAGTTAATGAATCAATATATGCAACCGTGGCATATCCACTTAGCACGACGTTACATGTATCAATATGTGTATCGTGATATATCCATTTAGCACCACGTTACACGTATAACCGTGGTATATCCACTTAGCACCACGTTTTTCCATTCTTAAGGTTCAACCGAGATTTCCTCATTTAATCTCAATTCATCAACCACAAATCACCGTTTATGTTCATTAATTGAACAATACTAAAACTTATTTCACAAGTCACAAAATAAAATATTATTACATAATAAAATAATACATTATTTACATATAAACTTACCTCGGTGCAAAATAAAGAAATTTTGCAATTTAGTCCACAATCTTTTCCTTTCCCCGATCAAGGTCGATTCCACGTCTTTCTTGATCTAAAATAACACATTTAGGTAATTTAATACTCACATTTATCAAAATAGTCCTTAACTCTAACTTTGGAAAAATTATGATTTTGCCCCTAAACTTTTGCATATTTACACTTTTGCCTCAAAGCTAGTAAATTAAACTTTTTTCCCAAATTCTTATGTTTTATGACATGCTGATCATTTTTTCCTTCTATGGGAACATCAAATTCTCACTCTAACATGTAGTTATGAACATTAGGTATTTTTTACCGATTTTGTCGTTTTACTCGTTTTCACGTAAAATCACTTAGTAAAAGTTGTTTAACACAATTTCAAGCTCCATATTCTACCATACAACATCAAAATAAACACATTTCACCTACGGGTATTTTTTCCAAATATAAACCCTAGGTTAAATTATTGCTAGAATAAACTAAATCAAGTTACCGGAACTCTAAAAACGTAAAGAACATTAAAAACGGGGTTTTGAATCACTTAATATGGAGCTTGGAAGCTTGAAACAAACCCTAGCTATGGAAAACCCTTGAAATTTCGTCCTAATGAAGAAGATGGACATATTTTGCCATCTTTTTCCTTTTTTTAATCTTTTAATTACCAAATGAATAAAATACCCTTCATTAAAAACTTTGGTTATTTCTACCTATGTATGTCTATTTTTATCCATGAAAACCTAATGGTATAATTACCATTTAAGAACCTCTACTTCAATTATGATCTTCAATTAAATCCTTTAACATCTAAAACTCATGTTTATCAACTTTTACAATTAAGTCCTAATAGGTAAATTAGACATGCAATTCATGAAATTTTCTATCGATATTCTAACACATGCATTCTAATCACTCAATAAATTATAAAAATTAATCAGAATAAATTTTTCTACTTTAGAATTGTGGTTTCGAAACCACTATTCCATTTAGGACCTAATTCGAGTTGTCACAACTATCCCCACTTTAGAGATTTTCATCCCTGAAAATCTTACCATTGAAAAGGTTTGGGTACTGTTTTCTCATAGCTTCTTCTGGTTCCCATGTTGCCTCTTCTACTCCATGTTTTTGCCACAATACTTTTACTAACTTTATCTTTTTATTTCTGAGTTCTTTGATCTCCTGTGCCAAAATCCTAACTGGTTCTTCACTGTAACTCATATTTGGCTGAATTTCTACTTCTGTAGGAGAAAGAACATGCGAAGGATCTGATTGATATCGTCGTAGCATAGATACATGAAAAACATTATGAATTCTGTCGAGCTCCGGTGCTAATGACAATCGATAAGCACTCGGTCCAATTCTTTCTATGATTTCATATGTTCCGATGAATCTTGGACTCAATTTACCCTTTTGACCGAACCGGAGAACTTTCTTCTAAGGAGATACCTTCAGGAATACCTTGTCACCAACCTAAAATTCAATCTCTTTTCATTTAAGATCGGCATATGATTTTTGACAGTCATAAGCTACTTTCAAACTTTCCCGAATCACCTTCACTTTTTCTTCTGTTTCCCGGATCAAATCAAACCCATATATCTTCTTTTCACTAAGCTCTGTCCAATATAACAGGGTTCTACATTTTCTACCATACAGAGCTTTATACGGAGCCATTTTAATACTGGATTGATAACTATTATTGTAAGAAAATTCAATCAAAGGTATATACATCTCCCAATCACTTTCAAAATCTAGTATACAACATCGAAGCATATATTCCAATACCTAAATTACACGCTCAGATTGGCCATCAGTCTGAGGATGAAATGTGGTGCTAAAATACAACTGGGTACCTAGAGCTTCTTGCAATTTATCCCAGAAGCGAGACGTAAATCGGGGATCTCTATTTGATATAATGGAAATAGGCACTCCATGTAGCCTGACAATCTCAAGTATATACAACTCAGCTAGTTTATCTAAAGAATAATCCATATGTACCGGAATAAAATGCGCTGACTTTGTTAATTGGTCAACAATCACCCAAATGGAATTTTTCTTTCTTGGAGACAACGGTAAACTAGATACAAAATCCATAGTAATTCTTTCCCATTTCCATTCTGGTATACTGATTGGCTGAAATAACCCCGAAGGTACTTGATGTTTAACTTTAACCTGCTGACATATCAAACACTTTGATACAAATTCAGAAATATCATGTTTCATACCTGGCCACCAGTACATCTTTTTCAGAACATTATACATTTTATACTCCCCGGGTGTACAGACATATTACCGCTGTCAGACTCGTGTAGAATCTTTTGTATAAGCTCTGAATTCTGAGGTACAGATATCCTGCTCCTGAATAACAAACAACCATCGGTCTCTACTTGAAATTCAGAATCAGTACCCGACTTACATTGTGCCCGTTTAATTTGTAACTTTTCATCATTTTTCTGAGCCTCACAAATCTGTTGTATAAACATTGGTCTAGCTCTCATTTCAGCTATAACTGGACCATCATCAGACAAGGATAACCGGGTATTCATATCTCACAAAGTAAATAAAGATTTCTGGCTCAAAGAATTAGCTATAACATTAGCCTTACCCGGATGGTAATCAATAATCAAATCATAATCCTTTATCAGTTCAAGCCACCTGCGCTGTCTTAAATTCAAATCTTTCTATGTCATCAAATATTTCAGGCTTTTATGATTAGTATAAATATGACATTTTTCACCATATAAGTAATGTCACCATATCTTCAACGCAAATACAATAGCAGCTAATTCGAGATCATGTACCGGGTAATTTCTTTCATGTTTCTTAAGTTGTCTTGAAGTCTAGGCTATTACTTTACCTTCTTGCATCAAGACACAACCTAAACCATTTAATGATGCATTGATATAAATAATAAATTCCTTACCTGGTTCAGGCTGTACCAATATAGGTGCTTTTGTCAACACTTCTTTTAATCGATCAAAACTCCGTTGGCATTCTTCCATCCACTCGAACTTAACATCTTTCTGTAGTAAACGGGTCATCAGAAAACCTATCATGGAGAACCCCTGAATTGTAATAGCCCAAAATTGGGTCTAGTTGGAATAGAGGTTTTCGGACCACAAAATCTGAGATAGAAATAATTATTTTATGATTATTTTGAGGTCTATGATATGATTTCATGATTGTGTGAAAATTTCGTGAAGAAATTCTATGCATAAAGTGCTCAATTTGAAGTTAGGGACTAAATTGAATAAGTTGCAAATCTTGCATTCTAGAAGTTTCTAGTATGAAATTGCTTTGAAATATTAATTAGGAGGTCTTAAATAGAATTTTTACCAATTTCTAAGTGATGGACAAAAATTGGACATAGATGGAATTTTTGAAAGTTTAGTAAGGAAGGGCATTTTGGTCATTTGGTAATTAAAAGAAATAAAAAGAGAAAATAAAGCCAAAATTGACTCATCTTTCTCATGGAGGCCGAAATTAGCATCGGGGAAGCCATGGCTAGGGTTTTCAAGCTTTCCAAGCTCAATAGTAAGTCTGTTATAACCTCGTTTTTCAAGTTCTTTACGTTTTTGGAATCCCGGTAAATTGATTAAGCTTATTCTAGCAATAATTTAAGCTAGGGTTCATATTTGGAAAAATACCCATAGGTGAAATGTGTTTATTTTGATGTTTTATAATAGAATATGAGGTTTTAAATTATGTTAGACAACTTGTGCTACTCGGTTTTGAGTGAAAACGAGTAAAAGGGCTTAA
The DNA here is from genome assembly GCF_007990345.1 of Gossypium hirsutum. NCBI lineage: Eukaryota > Viridiplantae > Streptophyta > Magnoliopsida > Malvales > Malvaceae > Gossypium > Gossypium hirsutum. The sequence goes on from NC_053429.1 coordinate 85,437,070, forward strand.
TCGGTAAAAATACCTAATAGTCATAAGTATATGTTAGAGTGAGAATTTGATGTTGCCATAGAAGGGAAAAGTGATCAGCATGTCATAAAAAATAAGATAAGGGATGAATTTTAATTTTCGAGCCTAGGGGCAAAAGTGTAAATATGCAAAAGTTTAGGGGCAAAATTGTAATTTTTTGAAAGTTTGAGTTAAGGACTGTTTTGAACAGTAAATTAATTAAATAAGTAAAATATGATGTTTTAGATCTCGAAAAATGAGATTTGAACCTAGAATGAGAGAAAAATTGAAAATTGGGAAAGTTGGTAAAATAGCCGTTTTAGTATCGAGGTAAGTTCATATGTATAATAAGCATTAATTTATGAATGTTTCAATGTAAAATTGATTATTCATTATGATTTCCAAGGTGTTGAAAGTATGTAAGTTGGTATGATAATAATACAGCAATAATGTTGTAATTTATATTTGAAAGTTAAATTTAGTGAATTAATTGAATTATATTAAATTAAATGATTATGGTGCCAAGTTTATGAATTGATTTAAAATATGTCTATGGTACATGATGTGCATTGAATTATCATACATAAATGTGATTTCTATGATTATGGATATTATGGGAAATTGTAAGTTCATATGATTTTTAATAAGGCAATGTGTAATTTAATGTTATTGCCTTGATATTAAATGAGATGTAAGTTTATATGTAAGTAATACATCAATATTACTTGTATTATGATATTTTATAATAATATTGAAATATGTTTGTGGATAATTACTTGATTGGTGAAATTGTTGGAAAAGAGAGAAATCCTGGTTGAACCTTCGGAAAGATTGGATGATACAGATAGTATGTAGCTAGGTCACATGTATGGTGCTGAGTGCACATCATGTGTACAAGAGAGCTACAAGACATTTTGATGTAGCTAGGTCGCATGGGTGATACTATGTGTACACCATGTAGACAAGAGAGCTACGGGATATATGTAGCTAGGTCGCATGCGTGGTTCCAGGTGAAGGACACCATGTAGACAAGAGAGCTACGAGATAAATTGGCTAGGTCACATGGGTGGTACTGAGTGTTCACCATGTGTACAAGAGAGCCGAACTTTATGATGGGTGAAGCTATGTGCTGAAACCACCAAGTATCAAGGATTGATCCGAAGTGTTCAATGGGAGACTCTCTATGTATTGCTTTGTGAGTTTTGTGATGAATAAGTGCAGGAACTTGATTATGTGAATGATGTCTTCATTAAGTGACCAGGATGTGGTGAGGTTATAAACAAGTACGTTATACATGAGGATGATTTTATGGTGACCTTGTGATCATGGGCCTATACTTGTGATGTATGAAATGTGGTGAAAATGATTTGTAATATGTATGTTAAAATGAGGTTAATACAAAGAAAGTGTGAAAGAGTGAATTAGCAATAAAACTATTTTGGACAGTAGCAGTGACGTGATTTTGAAAACTCACCAAAAATAGTAGAAATTGAATCAGAGACTGAATGAGATATCAAATTAAATATTAATGAGTCTATTTTCATATAAAAGAAACATATCAATAAAAGGAGTTCTATATTTTTAGATATTTATGTTTTTGTAAGACTGGTTCAGAATGATTACGTGATCCCCTGTTTTGAGTTTGGAAAATCACAAAAATTTGGATAAAAATAATTAGAGGCTTAAACTTATATTTTTAAAATCCTCAATGAGTCTATTTTCAAGATAAATCAACAAGAACATTATCCGAGTTATGTATTGTGAGATAATTAATTTTTAGTAAAGAGAGGTCAGAACTGTCAGAAAGTGAAATAGGGGAAATTTTAATGAATAAACTGTACTAATTGCCTAAACAAAAAATTATGAAAATTTCATGGTGGAAATATATGTGAGTCTAGTTTTAGGGGAAATTTACGGATCTTAATTTTGAGCTCTTTAGCTCGAATTATAAATAAGTAAGTGACTATGACTCGTGTGGGCAGTTTGATGTGAGCATTTATTAGTAAATTGTGAAATCGTACTTACAAGAATGCTATATACATTAAGGATGTGGAATGGAGAGGAGGAGGAGGAAAATAAATATATGTGGAATACATGGAAACTATGGTATATGAAATATTGATATAATGAAATAAATGATATGTGTTTATAAGAAAACAGAAAGAGAATGATAGGTATCATGACATGCATATATATATATATGACTAGTCTCAATGTAATGCTTGTTGGGTATAGAGTTGAATTGAAATGTTTTAGGCAAGCATGCTATCTTGTGTATCTGAATTGTGGTATTTTATAAAGATATGATCTAGTTTTAAATATGAATGCTTGATGATTAAGCTGAAGATATTTTGTAAGATGATAATCTTGGTATAAATGTATAAGTGGTACTATAATAAACAAGGTAAAATGAGTATGAGAGACACATGTATGATGACATACAAATGCTATGTTTCTGGTTTAATTGAGAATATTTAATCATTAAATGAATACCATGTTATATGTTTTTGATTTTTCATAAGTGTGTAAGAGATTAAGGTTGACCAAAGCTTGGAAAATAGCCTAGGTATATTCCACACAGGCAAAGACACGACCATGTGTCTCAGCCGTGTATGGAACACGACTTTGGGACACGGGCGTGTGGAGCCTTAAAGCATGAAATTTCCAAGATTTTCGTAAGTTCTCGATTTAGTCCCGAACCCCTTCTAAAGTATGTTTTGGGCTTCGTAGACTCAAATAAGGGACTATGTGTAAGTGAATGAACGTTTTGAAATATGAATGAAATTTTATGGCCCGTATTTTAGTTTAATGTTTTATGTTTGTCCAGTAACACCTCGTACCTTATCCCAGCCTTGGGTACGGGTAAGGGGTGTTACATGAACAAATCTTTGATAATAACAAGCTAAACACAAGAAACTTCTAACTTCAGATACATTCTTCGGTGGACTCCAATTTGTAATAGCTGAGATTTTACTCGGATCTACCCTGTACCATTTGGCGGATACAATATGTCCAAGAAAACCCACTTCTCAGAGACATAATTCACATTTACTGAATTTAGCATAAAGTTGCTTTTCACATAGAATTTGTAACACTATTCTCAAATGTTCTGCATGCTCCTTTTCATCCCGAGAATAAATCAAAATATCGTCAATGAATACCACCACAAATATATCTAAGTATGGTTTAAATATCCGATGTATCAAATCCATAGATACTGCATGTGCATTAGTTATCCCAAACGGCATAACCAGAAACTCATAATATTCGTACCTGGTTCTAAAGGTTGTCTTTGGCACATCTAATTCCTTTACCCGTAACTAATAGTAACCTGATCGGAGATCAATCTTCGAGAATACTGTGGCACCTTTCAGTTGATCAAATAAATCATCAATTCGGGGCAACAAGTACTTATTTTTAATAGTCACCTTACTGAGCTGCCAATAGTTGATACACAATCTCAAGGACCCATCTTTCTTTTTCACGAACAGAACCGGAGCACACCAAGGTGAATGACTTGGTCGAACAGAACCTCTATCTACAAGTTCCTGTAATTGTGTCTTTAACTTCTTTAATTCTGTAGGAGCCATTCGGTATGGAGCTATGGAAACCAGAGTAAATCTATAGAAAATTCCACTTCCCTTTCTGGTGGTAGCCCTGGTAATTCCTCCGGAAACACATCAAAAAATTCACATACTACTGGCACAGCATGAATCTTTGACTCTGATACTTAAGTGTCGAGTATATAAGCCAAGTAAGCATCATACCCCTTGTTAACATGTCTCTGTGCTGTCATCACTGAGATCACATTAGATAACCCTTCTGTCTGATCAGATTTAACAGAGAGTAACTCGTCGTTTTAACATTTTAACAAAATATAGTTCTATCTACAGTTTACTACTGCATCATGCTAAGTTAGCCAATCCATACCCAAAATAACATCAAACTCATCAAATGGCAACAACATCAGGTTAGCTGGAAAATAGTAGCTTTGAATCGTCAAAGGACAATTCCTGTAAACCTTATCTACGAGCACATGTCTGCCTAGAGGATTTGATACTTTAACTACAAATTTAGTTAATTTCACAGGCAATTTCTTACTATATACTAAATTTTCACAAATATAAGAATGACTGGACCCGGGGTCAATTAATACAATAACATCAGTATCATAAAGTAAGAAAGTACCAGTGATCACATTAGGGGATGATGCCTTCTCACGAGCTCGTATAGCATACGTTCTGGCAGGTGTTTTTCTTTCTGACCTTGCACTGAGTCTTTTATTACGCCGTTGCTACTAGTCCCACCTCCAACATTCCGCGAGGATCTACCTCTGCTAGCAACATTAATCTGCCTGACACTCTAAACTTTCTCCTCTTTTATTTTCTTAGGACAATCTTTGATAAAATGTTCTTAGGAGCCACATCTGAAACAAGCTCGAATCTTTCCCCAACATTCTTCGAGATGTCATTTACCACAATGTCGACACTCAGGTCTATCTGGTCTTACATTTCCCACACTTGACATCAAAATAGTTCGAGCTCTAAAACCTGAATTTGATTTTTCCTTGTCTCGATAAGAATACCCTGCTGAAATTGTCTTTCGAGGATTTGCTTCATTGAGTCTTTTTGATTGGGACTGAAATGACTTGCTCATCGATCTTTTCCTTTGATCCCGGGCCTCAATATCAGCTTTTCTCTTTTCTTTATTCAATTCCTCAGCTTTACAAGCTCTGTCAATCAGTACCACCATATTTTTTAAATCTAGAATTCCCACTAATACCTTGATGTCTTCATTAAGTCCGTCTTCAAACCTTTTGCACATTATTGCTTCAGTAGAAACACATTCTTGTGCATATTTACTGAGCCTTACAAACTCGCGTTCATATTCTGCCACCGTCATCTTTCCTTGTTTCAATTCAAGAAATTCCTTCCGTTTCTAATCGATAAATCGCTGACTAATATACTTCTTCCGAAATTCTTCCAAGAAGAAATACCAGGTTACTTTTTCCTTTGAAACTACGGATATCAAAGTCTTCCTCCACTAATAGGCTAAATCTTTCAATAATGACAACCCACATTTTAAACACTCTTCAGATGTGCAAGATAATTCATCAAATATACGCATAATATTTTCAAGCCAGAACTCTGCTTTTTCTGGATCATCATTAATGTTTGCTCTAAATTCTTCAGCCTCTTGTTTACGAAGCTTATCTACTGAAAGTTTAGTCAATCGGACAATATCAATACTTTGCAAAGCTGCGGGGATAGGTTGTGGTATAGGTGGGGGAGGAGGAGGTTGAACATTAGGATTTGCTCTAATAAAATTAGTATAACAGTCATTCATCATTTGAAGGAAAGCATTCCTAGCTTCGTCTTCTTGTCCCGATGTCTCATGTCTACTTTCTACAGGCGCGGTCCCTTGCGCAGGAGCCAGCGCAATACTTGCAACATCATCAGTCGCTGCTCGATCAAGATCCATTACTAAAAAAAATAAAACACAGTTTAGTAATGTCGGAAGTCACCACACTATCACAATATATTTATGGCATGTATAGATAGACTTTACCACTCACTATACTGGTTCGACAACCGACTAAACCATAGCTCTGATATCACTAAAATGTAACACCCCATACCCGTGTTCAATACTAGAATAGATTATGAGTATTACTAGAACAACGTGCGTATAATTATAGCAAATCAAGACATAAAATAATTATCTAAATTTAAATCCGTCAATTGATCACTCATCTTTTAAAAAAAATTAAATTCACATATATCATAAACTTATAATGTAACTAACATTAGATCATACCGATAACAAAATACGAATGAAATATCTAACATTAGAATTCAACTTTTAAAGTAATATTACTAAAATTTATAACAAAATACTCAAGCCTTCTATACATGCCATATGTCCAAAATGTGTTTACAAAATACCAAAAGGAAGGATGGATAGCGTTGGTGAGCTTCCAACAACTTTTCCCCAAATCACGAGCAAACTTGATTTCACTATAAAATAAAATAAGAAAGGAAGAGGAAGCAAAGTAAGCTAAAAGCTTAGTAAGTAATATGTAAATAATAAAGATAAAAAACCAATAATGGCATTTATAGATCCCAAAATATGTATCCATAATTACATAACCTTTTTCTCATATGCATTTATCATTCATTCAAGTCTCAGTCACTAAACTATTTTTATCTACATCTATGAAACTCAAAATTAAGCTCCATATATTTTTCCAGAAACTAGACTCATATTAATTCTTACCATAAAAATTTCAGAATTTTTGGTTGGGCCAATTAAAACATTTTATTCATTGAAGTCTCCCCTATTTTGTGGTTTAGTAGCTCTGATCACTCTTCACTAAAATTTAATTATTTTTTGCTACCAAATTCAAATGAGGTTATCATTTCTTTCTTCTGGAAATAAATTCAATAAGGAATCCAACCATATAAATTATGTTCCTTAACTATTTTTTTACAGTTTTTAATGATTTTTACAATTTAGAATAGGGGAACACGAAATCAGTCTGAACCAGCCTTACAAAAATGCAAATATCTCAAAATACAGAATTCCTTTGTTTGCTATGTTTCTTTTATATGAAAATAAATTCAATAAGCTTTAATTACATATCTCATTCCACTTCTAGTTAAACTTCTACCATTTTTGGTGATTTTTCAATGTCACTCCCTTGCTGCTGTTTTATACTGTTTATCCCAAATTTTATTCCTTCACTAAAATTTCTTATTATCAACTTTCAAGAAAATACTTATCCATATTCATCTTATCAAAAATTCATTCACATATCTAAATCATAATTCAAAACTCATATATTCATATTCCGGTATTATCCCACATAATTTCTCCCGGTGAACACTTCAAAAAGTAACAATATCCGGGGGTTTCAGCACATAGCTCCACCTTCTGTAATTAATGCCCAACTTAGTGGTATATGCACATAGCACCACACTATTGGGCTAACATGTAATTGAGGCATACGCACTTAGTGCCACTTTTCAAATTAACATGTATAACCATGGCATATCCACTTAGCACCACGTTACATGTATCAATATGTGTAATCGTGGTATATCCACTTAACACCATGTTACAAGTATATCCGTGGTATATCCACTTATCACCACCTTTTTCCATTCCGAAGGTTCAACCGAGATTTCCTCATTGAATCTCAATTCATCAACCACAAATCATCGTTTGTGTTCATTAATTGAACAATACTAAAACTTATTTCACATGTCACAAAATAAAATATTATAACATAAAAAAACAATACATTATTTACATATAAACTTACCTCGGTGCAAAATAAAGAAATTTTACAATTTAGTCCACAATCTTTTCCTTTCCCCGATCAAAGTCAATTCCACGTCTTTCTTGATCTAAAATAATACATTTAGCTGATTTAATACTCACATTTATCAAAATAGTCCTTAACTCTAACTTTGGAAAAATCACAATTTTGCCCCTAAACTTTTGCATATTTACACTTTTACCCCAAAGCTCAGAAATTAAACTTTTTCCAAAATTATTATGTTTTATGACATGCTGATCATTTTTCCCTTCTATGGAAACATCAAATTCTCACTCTAACATGTAGTTATGAACATTAGGTATTTTTTACCGATTTTGTCGTTTTACTCATTTTCACGTAAAATCGCTTAGTAAAAGTTTTTTAACACAATTTCAAGCTTCATATTCTACCATAAAACATCAAAAGAAACACATTTCACCTAAGGGTATTTTTCCAAATATAAACCCTAGGTTAAATTATTGCTAGAATAAGCTAAATCAAGTTACCGGGACTCCAAAAATGTAAAGAACATTAAAAACGGGTTTGGAATCACTTACCATTGAGCTTGGAAGCTTGAAACAAACCCTAGTTATGGAGAACCCTTGAAATTTCATCCTAATGAAGAAGATGGACATATTTTTCCATCTTTTTCCCTTTTTTAATCTTTTAATTACCAAATGACTAAAATACCCTTCATTAACAATTTGGTTATTTCTACCTATTTATGTCCATTTTTGTCCATGAAAACCTAATGGTATAATTACCATTTAAGGACCTCTACTTCAATTATGCTCTTTAATTAAATCCTTTAATATCTAGAACTCATGTTTATCAACTTTTGCAATTAAGTCCTAATAGGCAAATTAGACATGCAATTCATGAAATTTTCTATCGATATTCTAACACATGTATTCTAATCACTCGATAAATTATAAAAATTAATCAGAATAAATTTTTCTACTTCAGAATTGTTGTTTCGAAACCACTATTCTATTTAGGCCCTAATTCGGACTGTCACACACACGTCCGTGTAACCTAACCATGTGTCACACACAACTGAGACACACGCCCGTGTGGACAAAAATAGGCTATTTACCAAGCCATCTTGCCACCCAAATTTGTATACACCTACACCAAACCAAATGGCACGAAAACATGGCATAAATAGACAATCAAACCAACTAAATCAAGCCTAATTCATGCTAGTTCTATACCATTATCCACAATACACACAAATAACAAAATAGACCATTACATTTATACCAAATTCACATTCACATTTCAACTAAATGGACACTTTCAAACATGCATCATTATGCCTAAACTCACAAGCATATAACTTCTCAAAAATCGACAATTCACCACAAGCATTAGCATAGCAATTATCAACACAAGAAAAAAGCCATTTACATATATATTTACATATATATATAGACACAACCAAATCAACCAAAATAAGCCAACTCTCATGGCTATGCACAAAACCAAATACATAACACTTACAAGCCATTTCAAATGACCAAAATCATTACCAAACTATATATCAAATTAACCATAATCCTATACATGCCATATATCCAAAAATATAGATTCAAAAGTACCAAAGTGATAGTTGGATAGTGTGATGAAGTCTCCGACGATTTTCGGATCCGAGCTAGCTTTGATATCACTATAAAACACGAAAAAATAAACAGTGTAAGCTATAAAGCTTAGTAAGCTCGTATGAAACAAACTCAATTGATCATAAATACACAATTCAAACAATTAAATATATCATCACATAACTCATATTAGCTAACAAGCCATCCACATAACCAATCACAAGATTAGTTGTGAAATTCACAAGTTTCATTGATTCAATACTTATACGGTTCTTGTACATACCTGTACATCTCTTACAAGTCTCATGCTTATCCTTGTCTTTGACATACCAGTTAAACCATTTGAAATACTATCAGATACACAGGAAACTCGCTGTAAGACCCCTTACCCGTATCCGTTGCAAGGACAGGGTTCGAGGCATTACCGGACTAAAACATAAACATTCATACAAAGCCAGGCCATAAACTTTTTGCCCCAAATTTAAAACTTTCCAATCGCATACAACTCGTCCCTTATAAGGGCATACGAGGCCCAAAACATACATCGAAAATGGTTCAGGACTAAACTGAGAGCTTTCAAAATCTTTTCGACACTAAGAAATTTTCTTATTTTGGAGAGTCACACGCTCATGTGGGTAGGCCGTGTGGTCACACATGCCTGTATGGCTTGGGACACACCCATGTAACTCTCTAACTATGACGTCATCAAACAATTAGAGTCACATGGCCAAGTCACACGCCCATGTGCTTAGGCCGTGTGGCGAATTAAATTCTCGAAATTAAATGCAGAATTCACATGGCCTGGGCACACGCCCATGTACCAAAGCCGTGTCCTCCACATGGCTGAGACACACTGCCGTGTCTCTACCCGTGTGTTTACTACTAGGCATTCTATTGGACATTAATTAGGGTGTAGGGGACACACGGCCAGAATACACGCCCATGGGGCAAGCCGTGTGTCACACACGGTCTAGACACATGTCTGTCTGTCTACCTGTGTGGACAAATTTAAGGCTACTTTCCAAGCCCATTGCCACCCTTATTTGCACAACACAATCATCGCTCTAAAGATACTTGAACATCATGAACCTAGCTCATTCATGACAACTTCTCATCACATTATTCTAAATTAAGACTCCATTTTACCAACACACACATAGTAGCCATCATCATTCAACCATCAACAACCAATAGCCACATCATAATGGAATTGGCACATACTTGCATAGATGAATAGGTTTACAACCCAATAATCATTGTGAGCCATATCTCATGGCCTTATACAAAATGAATCATAACACCCTCAATAGCCAACACTTTGGCTGAACAAATATGACATATAGCAAAATAACCAAGAACCTATACATGCCATACTCAAACTAATGAGACTAACTATACCCAAAAGGTTCCAATTGATAGTGTGAACGAGCCCCCGATGTCCTTTGATCCCCGAGCTAGCTTGGCAAAACTATAAGAAAATGGAAAATAAAGGGAGTAAGCATGGAGCTTAGTAAGCTTGCATGTAAATAATAAGCAATAAAAATATGCATTTTCATACACATACATAACATAATTTAATTCATCTTATTCTCAACAATCATTGTAGTCATTTCCTATCTCGTTCGATTTATATAATGTACAATAGAAATCAAGATCATAATTTCCTTCATTCTCATCTTACCAAGGTTTAATCATTTAGTAATCTCGATAACTACAGCTTAAAGTACATACCTGTACTCTTTCAACATGATCATACCTTGTCAATTCCTTGACAAATCCTTGGACTACTCGCTGAACCACTTGGAATATAAAGGATACTTAGGAAATCATATTCACCTAGTAGGGTGCCAATGCCATATCCCGGATATGGTCTTACATAGGACCACTTATCGATGCCAATGCCATGTCCCAAACATGGTCTTACATGGGATCACACATATTGAAGCCGATAGCCCAGCTATGATCTTACACGATGTTCTCATATCGATGCCAATGCCATGTCCCAGACATGGTCTTACATGGGATCACACACACAGAAGTCGATAGCCCAGCTATGGTATTACACGATGTTCTCATATCGATGCCAATGCCATGTGATAGGGAAATTATACTATGCATGTTGGCATGAATATGTATTATGGTTGTATGCTAAATAATCGGTAAGTTTACTTTCCCGTTATCCGAACTTACTAAGCATGTTAATACTTACCCCCTCTCTTTTCCCTTGTCTTACAGAGCTCGCGGACTCGTGAAAGTTGGAAGACGATTAGAGAAATCATCACACTATCTACTTGTCTTACTTTAGTATATAGAAACTTTTATTTTTTTACAATGGCATGTATAGAATTTTTGGTTATTTTGTTATATGTGTCATTTGGCTAGCCAATGTAAGGGCTTATATGATATGCTTACTCATTTTGTATATGGCCATGTGATATGGCTCATTTTGATGTAGGTTGTAAACCTACTAAATATGCATGGTTATGCTTGAATGTTTCATGTGAATGCCTATTGTGTTATACCATGAATAGATATGTGAAAAGTAGCCACATCACTTGGAAATGGTTTAGGTCATAATGGACATGAGTTATAAAATGTGCCAAGTACAAAAATATGTGATTGTTGAAATGGTAACCCCAACAAAAATAGGGTAATATTATTATAGGATAAAATGAGACATGTAGTAACATGTATGACCTTGGCCAAGAAGGTTTTAAGGGCACACTTATGTCATGTTAGTTGTTTATGGAACATGTGAGAGTGAATAGATGTTTGAGGGTGACCAAAGGCTTGGAAAAATAGCCTTTAAAATGGTCCACATGGGTAGACACACAGGCATGTGTCTAGGCCGTGTGTGACACATGGCTAGTCCCTTGGGCGTGTCACTCAGCCGTGTGTCCTCTGCTCCTAGAATTTTTAGGTCAGTTTGCATGGTAGTAAACACACGGGCAGAGACACGGCTTTATGTCTCAACCGTGTAGAGGACACGTCTTAACGCACGGGCATGTGCCTTAGCCGTGTGTCCCTAGATGAATAATGACGTCATAAATAGAATGTCCAGGTTTTTGGACACGAGCTATGACACGGGTGTGTCTAGGTCGTGTGAGGGACACCGGCGTGTGCTCAGCCATGTGAAAACCCCTATAGGTTCAAAAAGAAAAATAAATTCTAATAATTCAACACGGGTAAGGGACACAGGCGTGTTCCTAAGCACACGGGCGTGTGCATTGCCTCCACACTGGTGTGTGAGTCTTAACCCTAGAAATTTTTATAAAATTTTCTTAAGTTCTTGATTTTGTCCCGGATCCCTTTTAATGTATGATTTGGACCTCATAAGTCCATAATGGGGACAATATGATTTTATTTGATCGGTTTAAATAGAAATGAAATTTCATAGGCCGTATTTTCTGGAAGTGTCCCGTTTGTGTATGGTAATGCTTCGTACCTTGTCCCGATCTTAGGCACGGGTAAGGGGTGTTACATAGCAGTGTTACCCAATCTTAAACTCTGGTATCTCTCCTTTTCTGCCATATCGAGGCACTCTCTAATAAAGTGGTCTCGGGAACCACACTTGAAACAGGTCCTGTCACTCCCTCAACACTCACTAGGGTGACGTCTACCGCATAGTGGACACTCCGATCTCCTTTGTCGAGCATTACCAACAATAGCAATTGAGGTGGTCTGGGCTTTAGTACCAGAATACTGTTTATCTCTATTTCTATTCGGATGCCCAACAGAAGCATGGGAACGAGAATAGAAATCCCATGACTTCTTCGAAGTGGACTAAAACGACTTGCTCTTTGACCTTTTCCTTGAGTCTCTAGCCGTAGACTCAGCTTTTCTCTTCTCTTTGGCCAATTCATCGGCCTTACAACCTCTTTCAACGAGTACAATAAACTCTTTCAGCTCAAGCATACCAAAAAAATCCGACTGTCTTCATTTAATCCGTCCTTAAACCTCTTGTACATAATAGCTTCGGTCGACACACATTCCTGAGCGTATTTGCTGAGTCTCACAAACTCACGCTTGTATTCAATTACAGTCATTTGATCTTGCTTCAACTCAAGAAACTCTTTTCTTTTCTGATCCATAAATCTTGACTGATATACTTTTTTCGAAACTCCTCTTGGAAAAATTCCTATGTCACCCTCTCCCTCGATACCACCGAGGCAAGTGTCTTTCACCAGTGGTAAGCCAAATCTCTAAGCAGTGATACAACACATGTCATTCACTCTTCTGGTGTGCATGAAAATTCCTCAAAAACCCGGATGGTATTTTCGAGCCAAAACTCTGCTCGTTCCGAATCATCATCAACGTTAGCTCAAAACTCCTCATCTCCTTACTTTCGAATTTTATCCATCAGAGGTCTATTCAATCTCATAAAATCCATACCACAGGGTGACACTAGGATAGGCTAGGGAAAAGGTGGGGGTGGAGGGGGTTAAGCATTCGGATTCGCTCGAACGAACTTTGTGTACCAAGCATCCATCATGGGGAGAAAGGCTTCCTGAGCCCCTTTTCTTCCTCCCTGGCTAACCATGGAAGGTCAGCTATCATTTGGCACCGCCCCTTCAGTAGAAGCCAGTGCATTACTTTCTACGTCATCTGCCATAGCTTGATCGGGATCTATTTACTATATGAAAACACAATTGAAAATTTTCAAGAGTCGTCACACTATCACAATATATGTATGGCATGTATAGTTAACTAGTACAAATGCTACGGTAGTTCGAGAATCGACTAAACTGCAGCTCTGTTACCACTAAATATATCACCCTTACACATATCTGGCGCTGGGACAGGGTTCGAGGCATTATCGAACTAAAACATAAACATTCACACAAAGCTGGCCATAAAACTTTTTCCCCAAATTTAAAACTTTCAAATCGCATGTAAATCGTCCCTTATAAGGGCCTACAAGGCCCAAAACATACATCAGAAATGGTTCAGGATTAAACCGAGAGCTTTTGAAATCTTTTTGACACTTAGAAAATTTTCTTGTTTTGCAGAGCCACACGTCCGTGTGGGTAGACCGTGTGGTCACACACGCCTGTGTGGGTAGGCCGTGTGGTCACACACGCCCGTGTGGCTTGGGAAACATCCATGTGGCTTAGGACATGCTCGTGTCCTCAGCCCATTTAACTCTTTGACTATGACATCATCATATAATTAGAGTCAAACGGCCAAGTCACAGGCCTGTGTGCTTAGGTCGTGTAGCGAATTAAATTCTAGAAATTAAATGCAGACTTCATACGGCTTGGGCACACACCCATGTTCTAAGGCTGTGTCGTCCGCACGGTTGAGACACACGGCCGTGTCTCTGCCCGTATGTTTACTACTAGACATTCCGTTTTACATTAATTAGGGTGCATGGGACACACGGCCAGAACACACGCCCATGGGGCAAGCCGTGTGTCATACAAAGTCTAGACACACACCCGTCTGTCTACCCGTGTGGACAAATTTAAGTTAATTTTCCAAGCCCATTGCCACTATTATTTGCACAACACAATCATGGCTCCAAAGGTACTTAAACATTCATGAACCTAACTCATGTATGACAACTTCTCATCATATTATACTAAATTAAGACTCCATTTCACCAACACACACATAGTAGCCATCATCTTCAACCATCAACAACCAATAGCCACATCATAATGGAATTGGCACTTATATGCATAGATGAATAGGTTTACAACCCAATAATCATTGTGAGCCATATCTCATGGCCTTATACAAAATGAATCATAACACCCTCAATAGCCAACACTTTGGCTAAACAAATATGACATATAGCAAAATAACCAAGTTCCTCTACATGCCATACTCAAAATAATGAGACTAACTATACCCAAAAGGTAGTGTGACCAAGCCTCCGACGTCCTTTGATCCCCGATCTAGCTTGGCGACATTATAAGAAAATGGAAAAGAGAGTGAGTAAGCATAGAGCTTTGTAAGCTTGCATGTAAATAATAAGCAGTAAAAATATGCATTTTCATACACATACATAACATAATTTAATTCATCTTATTCTCAACAATCATTGTAGTCATTTCCTATCTCATTCGATTTAAAAATGTACAATAGAAATCAAGACCATAATTTCCTTCATTCTCATCTTACCAAGTTTTAATCATTTCGTAATATCGATAACTACGAGCTTGGCGTACATACTTGTACTCTTTCAACATGATCATGCCTCGTCAATTCTTTGACAAATCCTTAGACTACCTGTTGAACCACTTGGAATACTAAGGGATACTTAGGAAATCATATTCACATAGTAGGGTGCCAATACCATATCCCGGATATGGTCTTACATAGGACCACTTATCGATGCCAATGCCATGTCCCAAACATGGTCTTACATGGCATCACACATATCGAAGTTGATAGCCCAACTATGGTCTTAAACGATGTTCTCATATCGATGCCAATGCCATGTCCCAGACATGGTCTTACATGAGGTCACACATATCGAAGCCGATAGCCCAGCTATAGTCTTACACGATGTTCTCATATCGATGCCAAAGCCATATCCCAGACATGGTCTTACATGGGATCACATAATGACACCGATGTCATATCCTAGATATGGTCTTATACGGGATCTCATCAACCCAAAGGTCATAATATTTATACCCTACGTATTCCTAAGGTTCAACCGGCTTCCATCGCCTCAATATTTATCAAACATTATCAATAATATTCACAAAGGCAGATATACAATTCATGCAACATTAAATGTTAAATGTATAATAAAATGTTGTATCAATTACACACAAACTTACCTCGATACAAAAAAGTAGCTAACTATTCGATTTAGTCCACAACCTTGTTCTTCCCTCGGTTTAGGTCTGGACTTCATTTTTCTTGATCTATAATAGCAAATTTCACTTATTTAACTATCACATTATTCAAATCAGTCCATAAATCATACTTCGGCAAAACTATAATTTTGCCCCCAAACTTTCACATATTTACACTTTGGTCCCAATGAATGATTGTATGAAATGATTGAATGTATGCAAAAAGTATGTTTATATATTTTGTAAGTCTGGTAATGCTCTGTAACCCTATTCTAGCGTTGAATATGGGTAAGGGGTGTTACATGAGTGTTAGTATTATGGTATTGAATTAAATTCATGAGTATATGTGATTGTTGATTTGAATTGAATATATGTGAATTTGTGATTGATGAAAATATTGATTGTTATTGAAATGTGAAAATATTGAATATTGGTTATATTTGAAAAGTGATTTGAATACCCTATTTTTAACACCCCGAACCCGAGACCGACACCGGAGTCGAACACGAGGTGTTAACAGACTTTAAACCCCTTATAAAAAAATTTCCCAGACACTGCCAATCTGCGTACTAGTCGCTTTAAAAATCATATCTTGAGTTTCACAACTCGAAAATCAGTTTTGTGATTTTTCCCTGAAACTAGACTCATATTCCCATCTACATATTTTTTTCTAGAATTTTTGGTTGGGCCAATTAGTACAGTTTATTAGTCAAAGTCTCCCATGTTACAGGGATCGACTACACTGACCTTTGCGCATTACGACCTGGATATCTCCCTGCACAGAGCTTCAATACTGATGCCGTTTGTTTCTATAGAAACTAGACTCAGAGAGGAATCTATACATATATTATATGACTCCTAATTATCTCTGGTTAATTTATAATGAATTTCCAAAGTCGGAACAGGGAATCCAGAAACCGTTCTGGCCCTGTCTCACGAGAACCTGAATATCTCTTAACATACTGTCCGTATGATTGTTTCGTTACTTTCCTATGAAAGTAGATTCATCAAGGTTTGTTTACATAATTTATTAATTATTTAATTCCATTCCTACTATTTTTAGTGATTTTCCAAATCTACATCACTGCTGCTGTCAGCATCTGCCTTTGAGGTAGACTTTACCTATTTCATGGTTTCCATGATTCAACTAGCCCTTTTTGCATAAATAGCACAATTTATGATAGTGGTTAACCATTCCTATGGCTAATCCTTGTCAAGCATATCCACACCGAATGATTATAACATTATACTCAAACACATATAAGCCATTTTCGCATGGCTATCCAAAATTATACAAGTCCAAAGGGTCCACGACCCACAACAAACGGGTAGTCCTATACATGCCATTTCGAAGTTCAACCAAAATTGTACCAAAAGGGGGGGCTTTGATAGTGTGGGCGACTTTGACTTCAAGATCCCGAGTCCGATAGCTGGAGAACCAAATCTATAAAACAGAGGAGCAATGAAACGGAGTAAGCAATTTATGCTTAGTAAGTTTTGAGCAAGGAATTCCAGCACAACAAAAGTATAGCATTCATATAGCTAAACGGATAATTTCATATGCACAAATTTACGATATCGTACTTGCTTCACATTATCAACCCTCATGTACATACACAAAAGATCAACTCAGCCAAAGGCCGGTAGCTCGTTTATCAACTGAGCGAATACTTATTTGTAAGGGCTCAACTAAATTCAAGCACATACGAAACATACCTCAATGTTGGGATGTTTCGGGAGTATTAACTGGAATTTTACAGCAAGTTCATTCATTCCCAAATCACGTACCTTCGGATTTTAACCGGATATAGCTCCTCGTTCAAATGCCTTCGGGACATAGCCCGGTTATAGTAACTCGCACAAATGCCTTCGGGACTTAACCCGGATTTAGTAACTCGCACAAATGCCTTCGGCCTTAGACCGGAATTAGTATCTCGCACAAATGCCTTCGGGCTTAGCCCGGAATTAGTATCTCGCACAAATGCCTTCGGGCTTAGCCCGGAATTAGTATCTCGCACAAATGCCTTCGGATCTTAGTCTGGATATTGTCACTTAGCACAAGCCTTCGGGACTTAGCCCGGACATCATTCAAATAACCATGCACATTTAACAATAAATCATGGCCCATTCGTATTTCATTTTCGTTAGCAAAACTTAAACACAAGACATTTATCATTCTTGCAAATTCGGCTCAATAGCCACACAAAGAGCATGATTTTAATTTGCTTAAAACATGATCTAATCACATCATAATTTAAGCTCTCTTACTCAAGAACTTACCTCGGATGTTGTCGAACGATTCCGATGGCTATTCGACCACTTTTTCCTTTCCTTTATCGGATTTAGTCCCCCTTTGCTCTTGAGCTTAATTAAACAAATAAATTGATTTAATCATTTGAGCATCGAAAAGAGGAACACAAGGCACTTAGCCCATATTTATACATTGGACTTTAAAGTCACATACATGTGAAATCATGCATCAACTCAACATATTAACCCACACTCCCCTTTAGCCGATTGTCCTAACCAAGATATAGGCATCAATATGTTTGCCTCTAACCGAATTCATGCAACGCCAATCCATCTCATGTGGCCGAATATGCATGTCTACTTTGAGGCCAAATTATATGCTTAGTACCACATATAAATGACATACATTTTACTAACTAATGCATTACATATTATAACTTAATATGCATCCATCATTTAGTCCATAACTAAACCACCACCATATATAAACATATACTTTGGGGTGATATATATTTGTATCATACCAATACATCATGTGCATATATATATATATATATACAAGAGCCGAATCACAAGGCTAATTATAGCCATCTCATATATTTTCATCCCATACCCGAATGTACAAATACATTATAATAGCTTCCAACTTAATTCATCATAAATTTCCCCTTTTTTTTTCTTCATGGCCGAATGCTCCTTCTACTCCTTTTACCTTCACAAAGCATGAATTTCATCATCCAACTTACAAGCTTACAATCTCATGAAGTTTAACCTCATGGTACCTATCAAACTCTCACTCATTAGCTTCTATCATAAACCTCCAACAACACCAAATAAACATATACTTTGGGGGTCTATGGTAGAACCAAGAAAGGAACTCATAGATATCAAGATGTGAGCAACTACCATTATTCATCTAAGTTTAGCATGAAACACAATCATCACCCTTATTAATCTTTTATAGCCGAAAACCATACTCACCCCCAAAATCGAAATTTCAACATGGTTTACAAAAATCACTTGATAACTCACTCAATATCAACTAAAATTTCAAAAGCTAGTACAAACATCCTTACCTTAATAGTCACCTAAGATGACTGATTGCTTCACTCCCTTCTTCTTCCCTTCAATTCAGCCAAGAAGAACCAAAGAACGCAACTTGTTTTTCTTTCTTCCTTAGAACATTCGGCCAAGGGGAAATGAAGAAAGATGGACACTTTTTTTTTATTTGTTTTCTTTCTTACTTTCACGGCAATGGGGAGGGGAAGAAACAATTACACACATCCTTTCCTTTTTCCATTTCTTTATTCCCCATACTTCTTATTATATTTTATCCTACATACCTCACTAGGCCAACATGTTCCCAACATGTTTCCACCCATAGCATGGCCGGCCACTACTTATTAGGGGGGAATTTGACATGCAAGTCCCCCCTTTTTTTCCACATGCACTAATAGGTCCTTACGCATTGACCTATCACATTTTAAAATTTTCTCACATAAGTCCTATTGACTTAATTCACATGCAATCGACTAAATCGAAGCTTGAAATTTTCACACATTCATAATTACATATTCTAGACAATAAATATCACATTCAAACATTTCGGTGACTCGATTTAACGGCCCCGAAACCAGTTCCCGACTAGGGTCAATTTTGGGCTGTCACAACTCTCCCCCACTTAAGAAATTTTCATCCCCGAAAATCTTACCGGTAAATAGGTTTGGGTATCGTTCTTTCATCGAGCTCTCGGTTTCCCAAGTAGCTTCCTCGATCCCATGTTTGAGCCATAACACCTTCACTAACGGAACCCTTTTGTTCCGCAACTCCTTTACTTCACGAGCTAGGATACGCATCGGTTCTTCTTCATAACTCATATCGGCTTGAATTTCAACCTCTGATGGGCTAGTTATGTACGATGGATCAGATCGATAGCGTCGAAGCATCGAAACATGAAAGACGTCGTGAATCCTTTCAAGCTCAGGGGGCAAAATCAATCTATACGCAACCGGACCAACTCGTTCGGAGATTTCGTACGGCCCAATGAATCTCGGGCTCAACTTGCCCTTACGGCCAAACCTGAGTACCTTTTTCCAAGGCGAAACTTTAAGGAACACTTTATCTCCCACCTGATGTTCAATGTCCTTTCGTTTCAAATCCGCATACGATTTTTGACGATCTGTGGCTGCTTTCAGACTTTCACGGATTACCTTTACTTTCTGTTCAGCATCCTTAATCAAATCAACTCCGAAAATTTTACTTTCACCGAGCTCGGTCCAAAACAACGGTGTACAGCATTTACGACCGTACAAAGCCTCGTAAGGTGCCATCTTAATACTTGATTGAAAACTATTATTGTAAGCGAATTCAATCAAAGGTAAATACCGTTCCCATGAACCACTAAACTCGAGGATGCAACATCTCAACATATCCTCAAGTATCTGAATTATCCGCTCAGATTGACCATCGGTTTGGGGATGAAAAGCAGTGCTAAAATACAGTTTGGTACCCAAAGCTTCTTGCAATTTTCTCCAAAATCGCGAGGTGAATCTCGGATCTCTATCCGACACGATAGAAATAGGTACCCGGTGTAATCTCACAATCTGAGAAACGTACAATTCAACTAGTCTATCCAATGAAAAATCCATACACACGGGGATAAAGTGAGCCGACTTAGTCAGTCTATCAACAACAACCCAAATCGCATCCTTCTTACTTGTTGACAATGTCAGTCCGGACACAAAGTCCATTGTGACTCGATCCCATTTCCACTCGGGTATCATGATCAGCTGAAGTAATCCTGAAGGCACTTGATGTTCCGCTTTCACTTGTTGACATATTAAACATCTCGAAACAAAGTCGGAGATGTCTCGTTTCATACCATGCCACCAAAACCAACGTTTCAAATCGTTGTACATTTTCGTACTCCCCGGGTGACTTGACATTCGGCTACAATGGGCTTCGTTCAGAATCATCGAAATGAGTTCCGAACTCCTTGGAATACACAAACGACTTCTAAACCTCAAACAATCATCATCATCAATTTGAAACTCCGATTCCTTGTTCGGAGCACACTCAGCCCGTTTTGCAACCAATTCATCATCAACTTTCTGGGCTTCACGAATTTGATGAATCAATAATGGTTTGGCTTTTAATTCAGCTATTAACACATTGTCGGGTAGAACAGACAAGTGCACATTCATCGCTCGTAAAGCAAACAATGATTTCCGGCTTAAGGCGTCCGCAACCATATTAGCCTTTCCCGGGTGGTAATCAATGACAAGCTCGTAATCTTTCAACAACTCAAGCCAACGTCTTTGTCGCAGATTTAAGTCTCTTTGAGTCATCAAATTTTTGAGACTTTTGTGATCCGAAAATACATGGCACTTCTCACCAAATAAGTAATGTCGCCATATTTTTAAAGCAAATACCATGGCAGCTAGTTCAAGATCATGGGTCGGATAATTTTTCTCATGTGGCTTTAATTGTCTCGACGCATAGGCCACCACTCGACCTTCTTGCATCAATACGCAACCCAACCCAAGTAGGGATGCGTCACTATAAACGACAAACTCTTTGCCTGATTCGGGTTGCACTAAAATTGGAGCTTCAGTCAAATAAGTTTTTAGTTGATCAAAACTTTTCTGACATTTCTCCGTCCATTCGAACTTAACATCCTTTTGAAGTAGCTTCGTCATTGGTGTGGCTATCATCGAGAAACCTTTGACAAATTGTCGGTAATAACCGGCGAGTCCCAGGAAGCTCCGAACTTCGGTAATATTTCTTGGAGGCTTCCAGTTAAGTATGGCTGAAATTTTGCTCGGGTCAGCTCGAATACCCGATGCGGATACCACATGACCCAAGAAGCTAACCTCTCTTAACCAGAACTCACACTTACTGAACTTAGCATATAACTGCTTATCCCGCAAAATTTGCAACACTAGCCTCAGATGCTCAGCATGTTCGGTCTCATCTCTTGAATAGACCAAGATGTCATCAATGAACACAACTACGAACCGATCCAAATATGGTCTGAAGATCCGATTCATCAAATCCATAAATACCGCAGGGGCATTTGTGAGCCCAAACGGCATCACTAAGAACTCGTAGTGACCATATCCCGTTCTGAAAGCAGTTTTGGGTATGTCCGAATCTCGAATTCGCAACTGATAATAGCCCGATCTCAAATCTATTTTTGAGAACATTGAGGCTCCCTTCAGTTGGTCGAACAAATCATCGATACGCGGTAACGGATATTTATTCTTTATCGTCACTTTATTCAGTTGACGATAGTCAATGCACAACCTCATGGTTCCGTCCTTCTTTTTCACGAACAATACTGGTGCACCCCAAGGTGAGAAACTTGGTCGAGCAAAACCTCTATCCGTCAATTCTTGCAACTGAGCTTTCAACTCTTTTAACTCGGTTGGTGCCATACGATACGGAGCTATCGAAATCGGCGTAGTCCCAGGTACAAGCTCAATACCAAACTCTACCTCCCGAACAGGTGGTAAACCCAGTAATCCTTCAGGAAAAACATCCGGGTATTCACAAACCACCGGCACAGATTCGGGTTTCTTGTCTAATTCTTTGTCATCCAGTACATACGCAAGGTATGCTTCGCACCCTTTTCTTACATATTTCTGGGCCAACATTGCTGATATTACAGCTGGCATCCCCTCCAAGTCCGTAGACTCAACTCGGATTACTTCGTTATTTGCGCACCTCAAATCAATAGTCTTGCTTTTGCAATTCACAACCGCATCATGCGCGGTCAACCAATCCAAACCAAGAATAACATCAAATTCATCAAACGGCAAAAGCATCAAGTCCGCCGGAAAACAGGAACCTCGAATTTCTAGGGGACATTTCTTACACACTTTGTCGACAAGCACGTAACGACCCAAGGGATTTGACACCCGAATTACGAACTCAGTAGACTCAATAGGTAAAGTCTTACTGGATGCTAAGGTTTCACATATGTAAGAATGATTAGAACCGGGGTCAATCAAAGCAATTACATTAGTATCAAAGAGAGTAAAAGTACCGGTAATAACATCAGGCGAAGAAGCATCCTCACGGGCACGTATAGCATAAGCTCTAGCAGGCGCACGAGCCTCGGATCTGGTCGTAGCATCTCTAGATCCTCTCTGACCACCACTAACATTGCCCGTATTTCCAGATGGTCTACCTCGAGCAGTGGTAGCACCCGGTTTCCCACTCTGATTTTCATTCTGTTCAAACAACCTCGGGCAATCTTTAATGAAGTGGTCAACTGATCCGCACTTGTAACAGGAGCGATCAGGGAATCTACAACTCCCCGAATGCCATTTACCGCAATATCGACATTTCGTTCTATCTCGACGTTCATTCCCAACACTGGCGACCGAAGTGCCTCGTGTACCCACAGGGGGTCGATCACGATCTCGTCTAAAAAGGCCCGAAGTGCCTCTAAACTGGCCCGCATCATCTCGAAATTTCTTCGATGCCTGTTGAAGAGACTTTCCCGAAGATCTTTTACGAAACTCTCCAGTTCCCACATCAACTTTTTGTTTTTCTTTTCTAAGCTCTTCGGCTTTACAAGCTCGCTCGACCAGTACTACGAACTCTCGTATTTCAAGAACGCCAACGAACATTTTTATATCTTCATTCAGCCCATCCTCGAAGCGTTTACACATGATAGCCTCGGACGAAACACATTCCCGAGCGTATCTACTAAGTCTAACAAATTTTCGCTCGTAATCAGTAACTGACATGGAACCTTGCTTAAGCTCAAGAAATTCCTTCCGTTTTTGATCAACAAATCTCTGACTGATATACTTTTTCCGAAACTCAGTTTGGAAAAACTCCCAAGTTACTTGCTCTCGGGGCACAACAGAAGTCAGAGTACTCCACCAATAATAGGCAGAATCACGTAGCAAGGAGATAGTACACTTTAGGCATTCATCGGGTGTACAAGATAGCTCATCGAGTACCCGGATAGTGTTGTCCAACCAAAATTCAGCTTGCTCGGCATCGTCGCTATCCGTAGCTTTAAATTAAGTAGCCCCATGTTTTCGGATTCTGTCAACTGGGGGCTTATTTGACCTTATTTGGTCAGTTACCGGAGGCATTGTAGGTGCGGGGGTGGTATTAGTTGGGAATGGAGGTTGTGGGACAGCCGTATTAGTTCGAATGTATTGGTTGAACCAATCATTCATTACGCTATAGAAAGCTTGTCTAGCTTCATCATTCGGGTTACTAGCATTAGGTTGAGAGTCCGCCGGCATTGTCCCTTGTGCGGGAGCAGGCGCTGCACTCTCAAGATCATCAGCTACCTCTCGGTCGGGATCGGGATCCATTACTATAAATAAACACATTTACAATTGTCAGAAATCACCACACTATCAAGTAATCACATAAAATGGCATGTATAGCTAGACCCAACGCATTACGGTAGTCCTAGAATCGACTAAACCG
The DNA here is from genome assembly GCF_007990345.1 of Gossypium hirsutum. Lineage (NCBI taxonomy): Eukaryota > Viridiplantae > Streptophyta > Magnoliopsida > Malvales > Malvaceae > Gossypium > Gossypium hirsutum. The sequence goes on from NC_053429.1 coordinate 85,461,510, forward strand.
TAGCTCTGATACCAATCAAATGTAACACCCCGAACCCGAGACCGACACCGGAGTCGAACACGAGGTGTTAACAGACTTTAAACCCCTTATAAAAAAATTTCCAAGACACTGCCAATCTGCGTACTAGTCGCTTTAAAAATCATATCTTGAGTTTCACAACTCGAAAATCAGTTTCATGATTTTTCCCTGAAACTAGACTCATATTCCCATCTACATATTTTTTTCTAGAATTTTTGGTTGGGCCAATTAGTACAGTTTATTAGTCAAAGTCTCCCATGTTACAGGGATCGACTACACTGACCTTTGCGCATTACGACCTGGATATCTCCCTCCACAGAGCTTCAATACTGATGCCGTTTGTTTCTATAGAAACTAGACTCAGAGAGGAATCTATACATATATTATATGACTCCTAATTATCTCTGGTTAATTTATAATGAATTTCCAAAGTCGGAACAGGGAATCCAGAAACCGTTCTGGCCCTGTCTCACGAGAACCTGAATATCTCTTAACATACTGTCCGTATGATTGTTTTGTTACTTTCCTATGAAAGTAGATTCATCAAGGTTTGTTTACATAATTTATTCACTATTTAATTCCATTCCTACTATTTTTAGTGATTTTCCAAATCTACATCACTGCTGCTGTCAGCATCTGCCTTTGAGGTAGACTTTACCTATTTCATGGTTTCCATGATTCAACTAGCCCTTTTTGCATAAATAGCACAATTTATGATAGTGATTAACCATTCCTATGGCTAATCCTTGTCAAGCATATCCACACCGAATGATTATAACATTATACTCAAACACATATAAGCCATTTTCGCATGGCTATCCAAAATTATACAAGTCCAAAGGGTCCACGACCCACAACAAACGGGTAGTCCTATACATGCCATTTCGAAGTTCAACCAAAATTGTACCAAAAGGGGGGGCTTTGATAGTGTGGGCGACTTTGACTTCAAGATCCCGAGTCCGATAGCTGGAGAACCAAATCTATAAAACAGAGGAGCAATGAAACGGAGTAAGCAATTTATGCTTAGTAAGTTTTGAGCAAGGAATTCCAGCACAACAAAAGTATAGCATTCATATAGCTAAACGAATAATTTCATATGCACAAATTTACGATATCGTACTTGCTTCACATTATCAACCCTCATGTACATACACAAAAGATCAACTCAGCCAAAGGCCGGTAGCTCGTTTATCAACTGAGCGAATATTTATTTGTAAGGGCTCAACTAAATTCAAGCACATACGAAACATACCTCAATGTTGGGATGTTTCGGGAGTATTAACTGGAATTTTACAGCAAGTTCATTCATTCCCAAATCACGTACCTTCGGAATTTAACCGGATATAGCTCCTCGTTCAAATGCCTTCGGGACATAGCCCGGTTATAGTAACTCGCACAAATGCCTTCGGGACTTAACCCGGATTTAGTAACTCGCACAAATGCCTTCGGCCTTAGACCGGAATTAGTATCTCGCACAAATGCCTTCGGGCTTAGCCCGGAATTAGTATCTCGCACAAATGCCTTCGGGCTTAGCCCGGAATTAGTATCTCGCACAAATGCCTTCGGATCTTAGTCCGGATATTGTCACTTAGCACAAGCCTTCGGGACTTAGCCCGGACATCATTCAAATAACCATGCACATTTAACAATAAATCATGGCCCATTCGTATTTCATTTTCGTTAGCAAAACTTAAACACAAGACATTTATCATTCTTGCAAATTCGGCTCAATAGCCACACAAAGAGCATGATTTTAATTTGCTTAAAACATGATCTAATCACATCATAATTTAAGCTCTCTTACTCAAGAACTTACCTCGGATGTTGTCGAACGATTCCGATGGCTATTCGACCACTTTTTCCTTTCCTTTATCGGATTTAGTCCCCCTTTGCTCTTGAGCTTAATTAAACAAATAAATTGATTTAATCATTTGAGCATCGAAAAGAGGAACACAAGGCACTTAGCCCATATTTATACATTGGACTTTAAAGTCACATACATGTGAAATCATGCATCAACTCAACATATTAACCCACACTCCCCTTTAGCCGATTGTCCTAACCAAGATATAGGCATCAATATGTTTGCCTCTAACCGAATTCATGCAACGCCAATCCATCTCATGTGGCCGAATATGCATGTCTACTTTGAGGCCAAATTATATTCTTAGTACCACATATAAATGACATACATTTTACTAACTAATGCATTACATATTATAACTCAATATGCATCCATCATTTAGTCCATAACTAAACCACCACCATATATAAACATATACTTTGGGGTGATATATATTTGTATCATACCAATACATCATGTGCATATATATATATATACAAGAGCCGAATCACAAAGCTAATTATAGCCATCTCATATATTTTCATCCCATACCCGAATGTACAAATACATTATAATAGCTTCCAACTTAATTCATCATAAATTTCCCCCTTTTTTTTTTTCTTCATGGCCGAATGCTCCTTCTACTCCTTTTACCTTCACAAAGCATGAATTTCATCATCCAACTTACAAGCTTACAATCTCATGAAGTTTAACCTCATGGTACCTATCAAACTCTCACTCATTAGCTTCTATCATAAACCTCCAACAACACCAAATAAACATATACTTTGGGGGTCTATGGTAGAACCAAGAAAGGAACTCATAGATATCAAGATGTGAGCAACTACCATTATTCATCTAAGTTTAGCATGAAACACAATCATCACCCTTATTAATCTTTTATAGCCGAAAACCATACTCACCCCCAAAATCGAAATTTCAACATGGTTTACAAAATCACTTGATAACTCACTCAATATCAACTAAAATTTCAAAAGCTAGTACAAACTTCCTTACCTTAATAGTCACCTAAGATGACCGATTGCTTCACTCCCTTCTTCTTCCTTTCAATTCAGCCAAGAAGAACCAAAGAACACAACTTGTTTTTCTTTCTTCCTTAGAACATTCGGCCAAAGGGAAATGAAGAAAGATGGACACTTTTTTTTCTTTGTTTTCTTTCTTACTTTCACGGCAATGGGGAGGGGAAGAAACAATTACACACATCCTTTCCTTTTTCCATTTCTTTATTCCCCATACTTCTTATTATATTTTATCCTATATACCTCACTTGGCCAACATGTTCCCAACATGTTTCCACCCATAGCATGGCCGGCCACTACTTATTAGGGGGGAATTTGACATGCAAGTCCCCCCTTTTTTTCCACATGCACTAATAGGTCCTTACGCGTTGACCTATCACATTTTAAAATTTTCTCACCTAAGTCCTATTGACTTAATTCACATGCAATCGACTAAATCGAAGCTTGAAATTTTCACACATTCATAATTACATATTCTAGACAATAAATATCACATTCAAACATTTTGGTGACTCGGTTTAACGGTCCCGAAACCACTTCCCGACTAGGGTCAATTTTGGGCTGTCACACTATTAACTGTATCAAGCTGAGTCGGATATAGTTGGCATGCTATAAGATTTGAAGAGTTCAGGGATACTTCGACTTCCAATCAATGAGACACTAGGTGTTATATTATTACTTTGGATAAATTTGATGAGGTACCAAGTACCAACTTACTTTGGCATGGCCGATGAGACACTGGGTGTCAATCTATTGCTTCGAATTATCCGATGAGGCAATAGGTGCCATACTGGTGTGTTTTGGTTGGATCCGTGTATCCAATAAAGTCCGAGTCGTGTTAATAGGGGTCAATAAATGAATTGAAAATAAGATTGATATTGGATGTGAATTTGAAATTTAATATTGAATTGACTTATGCAAATTAAATGCATGAACCAAATGTTTGTAACAGCCCAATTTTGGGCTCAGTCAGAACGGTGGTTTTGAGACCACCAATTCGAAGTCGAAGAAATTATTTTCTTATTATTTTAGAGTTATAGCATGTTTATATTAGTGCATGAAAAATTTGGTGAAGTAATTTTAGCATTTGTGGGCTTAATTGTGAAAAAGGACTAAATCGCATAAAGTGAATTTGATAGCTAAGGGGTTAAATTGCCATGTATCATAAATTGAGGGTCTTTAAAGGGAAAATAGACCCTTAGATTGTAGCTTGGTCGACCTTGAGACAAAGAATTAAGGTAGTAAAATGTTAGGTAAAGATTTGGTGGCTTATTTGACCAAAAAGAAATAAAATAAAAGAAAGATGATATCATCCCTTTTCACCATTTCTTCTCCACCAAAAATTCAGTCAATGTAGGGGTTTGAAAGCTTGAAAATTTCAGCAACTTGTAACCCTCTCAAGTAAGTGATTTTGATGGTCTTTCTTGATGATTTTTTTATTTTTAGAACCCTTATAGCATAAGCTTTCAAATGAGGGGACTATTTTGCAAAATGGTTGAAAGTCTAGGGTTTCACCATGAGAGTGTTCATGTTGTTTTCTAAAATTTTATGGAAGAAAATGAATCATGGTTGTGAAATAAACAATTTTTGTGCTATGACCTCTCATGAAAACCCTAATTGGACCATTTTGTAAAGTTTATAAAATAGATAGTAATGTTGTGAAATATTGGAAATTTGGGGTTGGAATAAGAGAGATAAATGGTTGATTAGGCTTGAATAATAAGGAAACTCGATAAAAATTGATTTTCAGGCCTAATAGTAAATTGGTCATTTTGGGAAAGTCTAAAGGCAAAATGGTAAATTTGCCAAAAATGTGAATTGTTGCTTGAGCAAATTATCTAGTGATTAAATGAATGAATTTTTATTATTTTATATCAAGAAATACAACATCCGAACCTAGACCGGGGGAAAGTCGACTACATTTTGTGATCCGAGGTAAGTTGTATGTTAATAATGCAACTATATCTTTATGATGTGTAATTGAGTTGATATGACATAAATTGTCTTGATTTTGAATATGAAAATACACGCCTATAGATTTACGTAATAAAGATTTTTTTTGAACATTTGGAATAGACTTGGATATTTGTACCGTGATAATAGGTGATATGTGTGCTAGTGTAAGACATGTCTGGGACATGCATCATACAGTATGAGAGCCACTGTAAGACATTTTTGGGACATGCACCGGCCTCGAGATATTTAAGCCAGTGTAAGACATTTCTGGGACATGCATCAGCATTGAGACGAGAGCTAGTGTAAGACATGTTTGAGACATGCATCGGCCTCGTGATTTACAAGCTAGTGTAAAACCTGTCTGGGACATGGCGTCAGCTTGTTGTGTGTCAGTGTAAGACCTATCTAGGACATGGCATCGACACTGATAGATGAGAACCAGAGTAAGACCTGTCTGGGACATGGCATCGGCCTCGCTATATGAAAGCCAGTGTAAGACCATGTCTAGGACATGATGTTAGCATCTTAACCCATTTTAGGGCTATTGAGTATCTGGTAGAATTCCAAATGGTTCAACAAAAGATTTATGATTTTATATCGATATGAGAAAAGTTATGATCATGTGATGAGTGGTACAGGTACCTATATGAAATGTAATAGATGATGATGAGTAAGTTCTACCTTTGTCTATTAATGGTATTCATGAATAAGCTATGAAAGGAATTGAGCATATTGTTTATAATGATTAGTTGATGTTTATTTTCATGCAACTTACTAAGCATTATGCTTACCCTATTTCCTTTCTATTTTCTTATAGTGTTGCCAAAGTAGCTCGAGGATCCTTGCCTATGTTAGAGAAGCCTGTCATACTATCATCCGAAGCACTTGGTATAGTTAGATCTTTTATTGTTGATTATGGCATGTATAGGACCTTTTGGTTTTAATTTAGTGTCACGTTGTTTTGGGCCAAATGTGTTGGCTTGCTTTAATATTTGACTTATTTTGTATAAGGCCATGAAAAATGGCTAATATTGAAAGTTATTATATGAATGCAAAGTAGTATTTCATGAATGAGAAATTGTTGGTATGGTTGAATACATGAATTGTATATAGACTTTAGCTATGGTTATTGTTATGTTGTGTTTCAGGATGGCAAAGGGCTTGGTAGATTGCCCTATATTGTCTACACGGGTTGACACACGGGCGTGTACCTAGGCCTTGTATGACACACGGCCAACCCCATGGGCGTGTTGTCCGGCCGTGTGTCCCTGCGCATAAAAATTTCAAGTTAGTATGCATGGTAGTAAACACACGGGCAGAGACACGGTAGTGTGTCTCAGCTATGTGGAGGACACGGCCTCTGGCCATGGGTGTGTGCCCCAGCCGTGTGCTTTAAATTGGATGCTAACGTCAAAAACAGAATGTTAAGATTTTTAGACATAGGTTAGGACACAGGCGTGTCATGGCTGTGTAAGGGATATGGGCCTTAGACAATGGCGTATGTCAGGCCGTGTGAAAACTTCTGTAAGTTTGAATTTATAATTTAATTCACAGAGGTATGGGACACTAGTGTGTCCCTAGATGCTTAGGCCGTGTATGTGTCACACGGCCCATCACACGGCCATGCTGTAATGACCACACAGGCTTGTTGCCGTTCCACACAAGCGTGTGCCCTGTTACAAGAGTTATTTTTATTTAGTCGATTTAAGGACCTGAGTTGGTTCCAAATGGTTTCCAGTGAAAGTTTGAGGCCTCGTAGGCCCACATTAAGGAGTTTAAACAAAGTTCAAAAGAGCTTTAAATTTAATTAAGTCTTGGTGGTTTGGAAACAATTGTATGTATGTGATTAAGTATGGTAATGCCTCGTGCCCAGTCCTGGACTTAGACTTGGTTAAGGGGTGTTACATTTAGTGGCATCAGAGCTATGATTTAGTTGATTTTAGGACTAACCTAGCATGAGTCCGAGTCTAGCTATACATGCCATAGTTGTATAATGATAGTGTGATGACTCCTGACGATTATAAATTATGTTTTCATATAATAAATGGATCCTGACATAGCTACGGTAAATGATGTAGAAAGTAATACGTCAGCTCCCGCTGAAGGGACCATGCCAGTTGATAATGGGCCCGTGACGATGAGTTAGGGCGGAGGGGCTAGAGAAGCTTACCTCCACATGATGGATGCCTGGTACTCAGAGTTTGTTCATGCGAATCTGTACACTCCACCTCTCCTACCTTCTCCGATTCCTCAGTATGCCCCTATAGATCCGCAAAGAGTGGATTTGATTAGGAGAGAGAAACCTCCGGTAGACAAAATACGAAAGCAAGGGGCTAAAAAATTTTGGGCTAATATTGATGATGACCCAGAAAGAGCATAGTTCTAGTTCAAAAATACCGTGCATGCCTGAGGAGTACATGAAGTGCGCAGTGTCACTCCTATAAGACTCGGCCTACCAATGGTGGAATACTCTCATGTCCATTATACCGAGAGAGAGGATAACTTGGGAATTCTTTCAGGAAGAGTTCCGGAAGAAGTACATTAGCTAGAGGTTTATAGACCAGAAAAGGAAAGAATTCTTAGAGCTAAAGCAAGGCCGTATGACAGTGACAGAATATGAACGCGAGTTCGTGAGGCTCAGCAAATATGCGCCGGAATGCGTATCTACAGAAGCCATCATGTGTAAGAGGTTTGAAGATGGTCTGAATGAAAACATTCATTTATTAGTTGGTATCCTAGAGTTTAGGGAGTTTGTGGTACTCGTTGAAAGAGCTTGCAAGGTCGAGGATTTGTCCAAAAAGAAGAGAAAAGCGAATATCGAGTCCCGAGACTCAAGGAAAAGATAGATGGGGAAATCAAAGCAAACCTTATCTAAGAGATGCAGAGAGTTTCCTACTCGATCAAATGCATCAGTGGAGTTCTCAAACAAAAGCAAGAATAAGCAATATGTGGTAACAAAAGCCTAAACTACTTCTATTGCAAGTGTTGGTAGTGCTCGCCCGAACAGACTAGAATGTTCACAGTGCGGCAGACGTCATTTCATTGAATACCGAGGAAATGAAAGAGGTTGTTTTAAATGTAGGTCATTGGACCATTTTATTTGTAGCTGTCCCGAGATGGTTAGAAATATAAGGATCAAAGCATAAGATAGGGTAACGCTCCTTCAAGGGTAGACCACATAAGAACCCAGGAAGTAGAGCTAGCAATAGAAGTGCACCTAGAGATGATGCTGTGAGGTCCAAGGGCAAAACGCTTGCAAGGACTTATGCTATACGTGCCCATGAAGAGGCGGAGTCTCCCAATGTGATCACGGGTACTTTTTCTATCCATGATATACCTGTTGTTGCTTTAATTGACCCGGGGTCTACCCCCTCTTTTATATGTATGGAATTGATACCCCGTATGAACATGCTAGTAGAGTCCATTGAATTTATGGTAAAAGTGTCCAACCCTTTAGGCAGACATGTGCTAGTTGACCAAGTGTGTAGAAATTGTCTTTTGACAATTAGAGGTCATTATTTTTCGGCTAACTTAATGTTATTGTCGTTTAATGAATTTGATGTAATCCTTGGGATGGATTGGTTGACTTTTCATAGTGTTGTAGTAGACTGTGGGAGAAAAGTTATTAAGTTGAAGTGTGCAAGTCAGGATGTTCTTCGGGTTGAATTAGATGGAACGGATAACTTGTCTATGGTGATATCATCCTTGTCGACAATGAGATATTTGAGAAAAAGATATGAGGCTTATCTCACTTTTGTGCTGAATACTCAAGCGTCTGAGTCGAAGATTGAATCAATACCAGTAGTTTGTGAGTTTACAGATGTGTTTTCAGAAGAATTACCTGGATTACCTCTCCTGAGGGAAGTTGAATTTGGAATCGAGTTAGTCTTCGGTACGAAACCCATCTCGATTGCTCCGTATAAAATGGCTCCTACGGAGTTAAAGGAGTTCAAAGTTTAACTACAAGAGTTAACTGACAAGGGTTTTACGAGACCGAGTTTTTCTCTGTGGGGTGCTCTGGTGCTATTTGTGAAGAAAAAGGATGGATCGATGAGATTGTACATAGACTACCGACAGCTCAACAAGGTGACTGTGAAGAACAAGTATCCTTGCCAAGAATCAATGATTTGTTCGATCAATTGAAAGGAGCCACCTATTTTCTAAGATCGACTTAAGGTCTGGCTACTACCAGCTAAGGGTTAAGGAGCAAATGTACTGAAAACTGCATTTAGGACGAGGTATGGGCACTATAAGTTTCTTGTTATGCCCTTCGGTTTAACAAATGCCCTTGCGATGTTTATGGATTTGATGAACCGTATTTTTCAGCCGTATTTAGATAAGTTCGTGGTGGTTTTTATCGATAAAATACTGATTTACTCACGTGATGAGAGTGAACACACGGAGCATCTGAGAACGGTTTTACAAACCTTGAGAGATAAGCAGTTATATGTCAATTTCAGTAAGAGTGAATTTTGGCTTAAAGAGGTCAGATTCTTGGGACACATTATGTTGGGAGATGGAATTAGAGTTGACCCAAGCAAGATCTCGGCTATTGTTGAGTGGAAACCGCTGAGGAATGTGACAGAAGTTCGAAGCTTTTTGGGTTTAGATGGGTACTATAGAATATTCGTGAATGGATTCTCTATGATAGCTACTCCAATGACAAGATTGTTACAAAAGGATGTCAAGTTCGAATGGACAGAGAAGTACCAACAGAGTTTTGAGAAATTAAAGGCTTTGTTGACTAAGGCTCCAGTTTTGGTGTAACCAAAACCGGGGAAAGAATTCGTGGTACATAGCAATGCCTCCTTAAATGGATTGGGGTACGTGCTCATGCAAGAAGGCAAAGTGATAGCATATGCCTCGAGACAGCTAAAGCCACACGAGAAGAATTACCCGACGCACAATTTAGAGTTGGCCGCCATTGTGTTCGTGATGAAAATTTGGAGACACCATTTGTATGGCGAGAGATGTCGAGTGTTCACTGACCATAAGAGTCTAAAGTATTTGATGACCCAGAAGAAGTTGAATTTATGGCAACAAAGATGGTTGGAATTGATAAAGGATTACGAGTTGGTGATTGACTACCACCCCGGAAAGGCGAATGTAGTCACTGATGCTTTGAGTAGGAAATCATTGTTTGCCCTGAGGGCTATGAATACTCAGCTAACCGTGATTGATGATGGCTCAATTCTAGCCGAGATGAGAGCTAGACCGATGTTCTTTCAAGAGATATGCGAAGCTCAAAAAGGTAATAAGGACTTGCAAGCTAAGATGGCTCAGTGTGAGACGGGAAATGAATCAGAATTTCGTATTGGTACCGACGGGTGTGTAATGTACCGAGATAGAATTTGTGTACCCAAGGATAATGAGTTTATTCAAAAGATTTTACAAGAGGCGCATAGCGGTTGCTTGTCTATCCATCCAGGTAGTGTGAAAATGTATAACAACTTGAAGAAAATATACTGATGGTCGGGAATGAAAAGAGACATTTCTGAATTTGTTTCTAGGTGTCTAGTTTATTAACAAGTGAAGGTCGAACACCAAGTACCCTCGGGTTTACTTCAGCCTGTGATGGTTCCCAAGTGGAAATGGGATCGAGTAACCATGGATTTTGTGTCGGGGTTACTTTTGACACCAAGGAAAAATGATTCAATTTGGGTCATTGTTGATAGACTTACTAAGCCGGCATATTTTATACCAGTGCGTATTGACTTTTCCCTTGAAAAATTGGCTGATCTATACATTTCTAAGATCGTGAGACTTCATGGAGTACCTTTGTCAATTATTTCAGATAGAGATTCGAGGTTTACCTTGCGGTTTTGGAAGAAGTTGCAAGAGGCATTGGGAACAAAACTGAATTTTAGTATAGCATTTCACTTGCAAACCGACGGTCAGTCGGAGAGAGTCATTCAGACCTTAGAAGATATGTTGCGATGTTGTGTTCTTGAGTTCCAAGGTAGCTGGGAAAAGTATTTGCCGCTAGTTGAATTCGCCTATAACAATAGTTATCAGTCGAGTTTGAAAATGGCGCCCTATGAGGCTTTGTATGGGCGTAAGTTTCTAACGCCCTTATATTGGATAGAACTTAAAGAGAATCATATTTACGGGGTCGACGTAGTCAGAGAGACTGAAGAAAATGTTAAGGTGATTCGTGATTGCCTAATAGCCACATCGTATAGACAGAAATCTACACAGATTTGAAACAAAAAGAGATCGGGTTTCAAATTGGTGATAAGGTGTTTTTGAAGGTATCTCCATGGAAGAAATTCCTCAGATTCGGTAGAAAGGGCAAGCTGAGTCCTCGATTCATAAGACCTTATGAAATTACTGAGAGAGTAGGGCTTGTTAAGATTTTAGCTTGAGAGGTCAAAAAAATAAGGAATAAAAGTTTAGCACTCGTGAAAGTTTTATGGCATAGACATGGAGTCAAGGAAGCCACATGGGAACCCGAGGAGACCATGAGAGACCAATACCTGAATTTGTTCACCAGTAAGATTTTAGGGGATGAAAATCCCTAAGGGGGAGAATTCTAACAGCCTGATTTTAGGCTCAATCGAAACAGTGGTTTTGAGACCACTAGTCTGAATTTAGAGAAATTGTTTTATTATTTTAGAGTTATAGCATGTTTATATTAGTGCATGAAAAATTTGGTGAAGTAATTTTAGCGTTTGTGGTCTTAATTGTGAAAAAAGACTAAATAGCATAAAGTGAAAAAGTCTTAATTTGATAGATAAGGGGGTTAAATTGCCATGTATCATAAATTGGGGGTCTCTAAAGGGCAAATAGACCCTTAGATTATAGCTTGGCCGGCCATGAGACAAAGAATTAAGGTAGTCAAATGTTAGGTAAAGATTTGGTGGCTTATTTGACCAAAAAGAAATAAAATAAAAGAAAGATGATATCATCTATTTTAACCATTTCTTCTCCACTGAAAATTCAGCCATTGTAGGGGTTTGAAAGCTTGAAAATTTTAGCAACTTGTAACCCTCTCAAGTAAGTGATTTTGACGGTCTTTCTTGATGATTTTTGTATTTTTAGAACCCTTATAGCATGAGCTTTCAAATGAGGGGACTATTTTGCAAAATAGTTGAAAGTCTAGGGTTTCACCATGAGAGTGATCATGTTGTTTCTGAAATTTTATGGAAGAAAATGAATCATGGTTGTGAAATAAACAATTTTTGTGCTACGACCTCTCATGAAAACCCTAATAGGATCATTTTGTAAAATTTGTAAAATAGATAGTAATATTGTGAAATATTGGAATTTTGGGGTTGTCATAAGAGAGATAAATTGTTTATTAGGCTTGAATAATAAGGAAACTCGATAAAAATAGATTTTCGGGCCTAGGGGTAAAATGGTCATTTTGTAAAAATCTAGGGGCAAAATGGTAAATTTGCCAAAAATGTGAATTGTTTCTTGAGTAAATTATCTAGTGATTAAATGGATGACTTTTTATTATTTTAGATCAAGAAATACAACATCTGAACTTAGACCGGGGGAAAGCCAAGCAAGTAGACTAAAACCGACTAGTCGCCTACATTTTGTGATCCAAGGTTATGTTAATAATGCAACTATATCTTTATGATGTGTAATTGAGTTGGTATGACATAAATTGTCTTGATTTTGAATATGAGGATACACGCCGAGAAATTTACGTTGTAAAGATTTTTGTTGAACATTTGGAATAGACTTGGATATTTGTACAATGATAATGGGTGATATGTGTGCTAATGTAAGACATGTCTGGGACATGCATTAGCCATAGTATGAGAGACAGTGTAAGACATGTCTGAGACATGCATCGGCCTCGAGATATTTAAGCCAGTGTAAGACATGTCTGGGACATGCATCGGCGTTGAGACAAGAGCTAGTGTAAGTCATGCCTGGGACATGCATCGGCCTCACGATATACAAGCTAGTGTAAGACCTGTTTGGGACATGGCGTCAGCTTGTTGTGTGTCAGTGTAAGACCTATCTGGGACATGGCATCGACACCGATAGATGAGAGCCAGTATAAGACCTGTCTAGGACATAGCATCGGTCTCGCTATATAAAAGCCAGTGTAAGACCATGTCTGGGACATGGCGTCGGCATCTTAACCCATGTTAGGGCTATTGAGTATCCAGTAGAATTCCAAATGGTTCAACAAAATATTTATGATTTTATATCGAGATGAGAAAAGTTATGATCATGTGATGAGTGGTATAGGTACCTATATGAAATGTAATGGATGACGATGAGTAAGTTGTACCTTCATCTATTTATAGTATTCATGAATAAGCTATGAAAGGTTATGAGCATATTGTTTATAATGATTAGTTGATGTTTATTTTCATGCAACTTACTAAGCTTTATGCTTACCCTATTTTCTTTCCATTTTCTTATAGTGTCGCCAAAATAGCTCGAGGATCCTTGTCTACATTAGAGAAGCCAGTCACACTATCATCCGAAGCACTTGATACAGTTAGATCTTTTATTGTTGATTATGGCATGTATAGTACCCTTTGGTTTTGTTTTAGTGTCACGTTGTTTTGGGCCAAATGTGTTGGCTTGCTTTAATATTTGACTCATTTTGTATAAGGCCATGAAAAATGGCTAATATTGGAAGTTATTATATGAATGCAAAGTAGTCTTTCATGAATGAGAAATTGTTGGTATGGTTGAATACAAGAATTGTATATAGACTTTAGCTATGGTTGTTGTCATGTTGTGTTTCAGAGTGGCAAAGGGCTTGGTAGATTGCCATATATTGTCCACATGGGTTGACACACGGGCGTGTTGTCTGGCCATGTGTCCCCTGTATGTAAAAATTTCAAGTCAGTATGCATGGTAGTAAACACACAGGTAAAGACACGGCATGTCTTAGCCATGTGAAGGACACGGCCTCTGGCCACGGGCGTGTGCCTCGGCAATGTGCCTTAAATTGGATGCTGACGTCAGAAATAGAATGTCAAGGTTTTTAGACACGGGCGTGTCATGGCTGTGTGAGGGAAACGTGCCTTAAACACGGGCGTGTGTCAGGCCATGTGAAAACCCCTATAGGTTCGAATTTAAAATTTAATTCACACGACTATAGGACACGGGCATGTCCCTAGATGCTTAGGCCGTGTGTGTGTCACACGAGCCATCAACCCAGCCATGCTGTAATGACCACACGAGCCTGTTGCCCTTCCACACGGATGTGTGCCTTGTTACAACAGTTATTTTTATTTAGTCAATTTAAGGACCTGAGTTGGTTCCAAATGGTTTCCAATGAAAGTTTGAGGCCTCGTAGGCCCACATTAAGGAGTTTAAACAAAGTTCGAAAGAGCTTTAAATTTGATTAAGTCTTGGTGACTTGGAAACGATTGTATGCATGTGATTAAGTATGGTAATGCCTCGTGCCCAGTCCCGACCTCGGATTTGGGTAAGGGGTGTTACAATGTTCGTGAAAAGAGAATTGCTATTGCTAAATGTTATGTGATTCAAAGTGAAAAATATATTTGAATTAGCTATTGATGAAAAAAAAATAATTGAATGATTGATTGATTAATGTTCACATAAAGTTAAATGTGTATGTTTTATAATATTATTTTCTCTAAAGTATTCGGATTATAAAAATACCACTGAATTTTATACTCAGCGTACGTTTTGTTTCCGTGCGCAGGTTAGGTTAAAGTGCAATCGTTGAATCAGCATCCAGATCCGATCTCGAATTCAAAGTGGTGAAGTATATTTTCTTTTTAGTAAATGGCATGTACCTAGGATGTTTGAGTTTGTCATTTTGGGAAATGTTTTTAAAATATGTTACAAAATGTTGTTGGTTACTTATATATAAGTTTATGTGTTATATTAAGATTATAAATAGTATGTTTTGGTATGAAATTATATTTGGCTCAAATGAAGTTAATTGAATTATGATGTTTATGATTGAATAATTATGAATTGTTCGTATTTGATCTGTAATGTCCGGTAATGCTCCATAACCCTATTACGACGATGAATAAGGGTTGGGGGTGTTACATACATATTAAGGTAAAGAAATGAATATATTATCAACATATAAATATAAGTGATTAACTTGGACAGTAACTAAAAGTATAATAAATATATATGATTAGATGAAAGTTAGTGCAAAAGAACCAAGGAAAAGAAAATGTTTCTACTAAAATAGTTTTTGGACAACAGAAGTAACTAAACTTTGAAAATTCACCAAAAAATTTAGAAATCAAATTAGAGGTTGAATCAAGTATGAAATTAAATCCTATTTAGTCTAGTTTTGCATAAAAGAAATGGTGTAAGCAATGGAATTGTAGATTATGCTATATAATAATTTTTGTGAGACAAGATCAGAATAATTTTGGGTTCCCTTGTTCTAACTTTGAAAAATCATTATAAATTGTACAAAAATGTTTAGGAGATGAAATTCATATGAATAAAATTTTAATGGGTCTATTTTCAAGGGAAAAAATAGAAACTTAATACAAGAATTATGCTAAAAGATAATAATTTTTTAGTGAAGAATGGTCATAGTTGCCTAGCAGTAGAACAGGGGAAGATTTAAAGAATAAACTATATTAATTGACTTAAGTAGAAATTTTTAAAATTTTGTTGTAAAAATTTCATTGAGTCTAGTTTCAAAAACAAAAAGCAAATCTTAATTTCAAATTTTGTAGGTCAAGATATAAATAATTTAGTGACTACTACTCTAGTGGACAACCCTGTTAAAAATATGTAATTAGTGAAAACATAATTAATGTTGGATATAAGCATGCTATACTAGAAGTTATAAACACTCGTATAAATATATATACACTTATAAGATGTCAAATGGAGAGAAGGTGGAGGAAAAATAATAAAAAAGCGTAATATTAAAAAGTTTTTATAAATGATGGAATTGCTAATATACAAGTAAAGTGTAAATGAATTGATGAAACATTAAGTGAATAATTGTTTTATGATGATTTAATGGCTTATGTGTAAAATTTTAAAAGTAGTGCTAATCTCATAAATTTGATTGAGAATCAAATGATGTTGAAATATAAAAATAGATACTTGTGAATGATATGAATGATGCATTAGTTGAGTTGATCTGGAATATGTTAATTAAACAAGACTTAGGTGGTAAAAAAAAATTGAAGTATGGAAAAATTGACGAAACAGGGTACACATCGCGACGTCGAATGTACCATGTTGTGACGAACTCAAGTCAATGAGTGACATCGTAATGAGGAACCGAAACGTCACAAGGACAGATCGGGGTTTTGAAAATTTTGTAATTTAGTCCTAATTCAATTATAAATTGTTACAAGTGCCATCGAAAGTTCGAATTGAATTAATATAGATTTTTTAATTATGTTTTAAACTCTATTTAATCTTAGTAACGCGATTAAAATGATAAAATAAATTAAATTTAATAGCAATTACTCTGACAATAAATATAATACCATGGTGTTGTGACCCGACAATCGAGTTAAGTATGAAAGTGTTACATTAATGTTTGAATGAATTAAATTTCAACACATAAAGAGAGGAGGTAATAGAATGGCTCACCTGTTGGCCAGAGAAGGGTTAAGTCGGAAGTGAAATGTGTGGTGGGTGGTGGAAGTTCCAGTGGCAGTACAGGAAATGGTGCAAATGGATAGACAATCTATGCATAGACGAACCTTGGTTGTGTTGAAGAATGGCTAGTAATCTTGAAACTGAAACTGAAACTGAAACTAGTAATTTGCAGAATGTTCCAGATTTAGAGCGATTCACTAGCATCGAAAATTTAAAACGATTCTTTTCCAAGCATGCAAAGGGTTGGGTTAATCTAAAATGGAGGGTATTCTTACTCTCTTGCTTTTGGGTGGCCTGAGATTCTCTTTAATATATTTTGACAGTTTTCTTTAAAAAATATATATCAGCCAATTAAATAAAATATTATAAATTTCGTAAGAATTTAAGTAATTAATTACATAAACTATTATGAAAAGCTCATTGAAAGAAGTTCCATAATGATAAAGGGAATGAGATCCACGTGTCATCTTGTAATACATGATGATGCTGTCGAGAAGAATAGGACAAAACTTGTATGAGAGGGTCACACTTGTGACTGAAACCTTTAACCCACTCTCTCCTCTTCTCTTCTGATTTTTAATTGAGAATACTATTTTGCGGGTCCCTTTCCCTTTACTCATTCTTATCCATCCGTTTCCATATCTCCACTCTTCAATCTTCTATTGCCAATATTCATTAAAATTTAAAGATTTTTATTTAAATAGTACATTTTCAATTTTTGTATAATAACTCTCTTTTGGTATAATTAAACGAATTAAGAATTAAAGCTTAATTAATTGTACCCACTAAACTAAAAATTATATCCTATTTTTTTAGTTAGTTTATTTTAAACTAATTTTTCATTAAAAGTAGCAAGCAATATGAAAATACACTAACACATTTAGAAAAAAATCAATCATCTTCATAATAAATAAATATAATTGTTTATATATAATAAGTAAACTAATAGTTAGGACTTTCTTTATATAATTAAATTAAAATTAAAATTTTTTATATACAATTGCATCTAATCAAAATATTCTTATTTAATTTTTTAAAAAATCAAAATATATATTTAAAAACAATCGTAATACTCCTTTGTAATTTTTTACTTACAATATGTAAAATAATAATTTATATCTTAAAATTAAAGTAATAAATGAATGTTGTCCGGATAGCAAATGATTGGAAATAGCAAAAATTAATATCCATATTAGTAGGCAGGAAAGATATTTTGGGCTGAATCTTCCTCTATATATGCCACCAAATAAAAGCCACCCAAAAGCACCAAAAACACAAACAGAGAAGAGATATAATTGAAAGAAAAGAAAAATGGTTCTGCTAGAGAAACTTTGGGATGATGTAGTGGCCGGTCCTCAACCGGAACGTGGCCTTGGCCGGCTGAGGAAGATCACCACCACCCCACCCTTGTCCACCAAAGGTAAAAACAATTAGCTTTTGCATTTCATCATTTGTATTGTGGACATTTAAGTTTCACTCTGAAATTGAATCTTTTCATTAGATGAGGCTTCATCAATGGCGATGCCGACGAGTCCGACGACACCTGGGACACCATCGACGCCGGTGTCGGCTCGTAGGGACAACGTGTGGAGGAGCGTGTTCAATCCAGGTAGCAACCTTGCAACCAAAGGTATTGGCGCTGAAGTTTTCGACAAGCCTCAACCTAACTCTCCTACTGTTTATGACTGGTTCGTACAGATTTTTTTTCTTGTTCAGTTATTTGCATGCATGCTAGCTTGGATAATTGGATATATATAAGTGGGACTTTGATTTTGCTTTTTGGATGTTTGTGATCCCCATCTGTTTGGTTGCTGAGAAAATTAATCATAGAAGAGTCATATATATATATTAACCAGGTGTTTTGGAATTTGGATTCTTTTTAATATATAGTACTAAAATGAAGAGTTTTTCAAAAAGGAAGCCTCAAAAACTTTCCTGTTTGTTTTTTTTTTCCCTAACGTTTTCTCAGCAACCAAACGGAGGCTCAGAGACAGATCATGCCGGAAAACTTGGCTCTTTGTTTGGTAGCTGCGTGGAAATAACAGTATGCTGTAATTATTACATTAATCCATTTATAAGCTTTTCTTTTTAATTATTCTTGTCAATTTACTATAAGATGATAAATAACCAAAGATTAATAATTAGTGTAATTTGCATGGATCTAATTTCTGGGTGTTAACTAAAATTTAAGAAGAAAGTTTGGTCCGGATGGGATGGGATGCAGGCTTTACAGCGGGGAGACCCGGAGCAAGCATCACCGTTGATTAGGCGGTGGCTGACGGCGGCGGATGGTAGCAAAACCACTAGCAGAAGGTTGCAGCTACTGAAGGAGCAGGATTTGCATGTAAATATATATATCGTCCTTTTTAAAAGTTCTTCAATGGGTCAATTAAGTAGTAGTAGTAAGTAAGATGTTTAAAAGAGTAAGCGGCAGCGCAGGGTGGTCGATGACCTTATGTCATTCAAGATCCCGGCCGTGAGCGGCGGCAGCTGCTGCTATATTAAATAATTATTAAATAAAGGGAAGGGGTATTGTATGAATGATGTTGCGTTAGTATGTGATTGGAACATCAACTTATTAATTAATTTTGGGTTTTTAACTTGATGTGAACATTTTTGTGGATTGCATTATTTAGGTAAGAAAAGTGGATAAGGATTAAGGTGGTGTGGTGAGGTGGCGGGGATCTATTTGCTTACCCATTTCATCACAACCTTTGAAAATTCACCAAATTAATAATGCATACAATTTATATATTAACTCAATATTAAAACTTCAAATTCATGTTATTTAGTAGTAAATATTATCTGAATCAATATTATGATATATCCAAAAAAAAAATTTTAATCTAAATAGATTTGCACATACATTCAAATTTTAAGTTAAAGTTTCATAATGACTAATTAATGTAATTGGTAATTGATAGGTCCTTTTCTTTGAAATTCTCCCCTACCTTTTGTCCTTTTTCTTCCGTAATTTGTAAACCAACCCTACTTGAATTAATAGATTTTCTTTTTTTGAAGTAGAAATATTGAATTTGTGTTTAAGTCCTTATACTTTGTGTTCATTTAAATTTTAAATCTAATTGTCAGCACCATTAAATTCATGTTAATTACAATATCATTTTTTGTTACATGACTATCAAGTGAAAAATTTTTTTATTTCAAAATGTCATACAAGTAAATTTAATAGAAGAATTTTATCGATGTTGCTTGAATTTTGAAATTTGAAAATTAGATAACAATTCTTGTAAATAAAAATTAAAGGACTAAATTCTAATTATATGAATAGTACATAGACAAGAAGGATAGTTTAACCTCAAGCTAAATTCGTTTTCCTTTGTTTTTGTTTAACTCAAATTAATTTTACTAATAATTAAATTAATCTATTTTTTGAACATTAAAATAAATTAACATTGAACATAAACTAAAGTGTCTGGAAACAATTAATTTTTTTCTTATTTTTAAATATGAAATAATAAAATATAAATGTTAATAATTATATAGGTCAATTGTTAGTATTTGATATTTTGGTTGGGTACTTTTTTTATTTCACAAGTAACCTTAAAAAATTGTTATGTATCTTTTTTAATATTATATTATACTCTTATAGGACACTTATCAATCATTAACCTTACTTGTAAAATTTAAAAACTCCACTGACAGTTAGGGGTGAGCGTTCGATTGAATTGAGTGAAAAATTTCAAGTTAATCGAGTTGATGAGTCCTATTTTATCATCCTAACTCAATTTGAATTTTTTTCGAATCGAGTCGAGTGAAATGAAATTTGAGTCAAACCAAATTGAGTGAAATTGTTCGAGTTAAATTAAAAAATTAAAAATGTCAAATTAAAATCTTGTTACAATATAACTATAACTAATTTCATGTTAGAGCACATAATTTTGAAACCATATATATTTGAAAATTTTTTTCAAAGAAATATAATAAAAAAAATAAGATGCTTTAATATATAAACTTGAATTATTAATTAAATTATTTAATTCCCCAAAATTACTATTTTAGAAATTTTTTAAAATTCTAACTTTATATATTCTTTAATTTTTTTTAAATTATTATAATTTTTAAAAATATATCAATTTTGAAATTTTTGTAAATATTTTGAATTTTTAAAAATTATTTTATAACTTTGAAAATTATTTTGAATTTTTTTGAAATTTTTGTTGAGAAAGATTAATTTGTTCATTTTCAAATGAGAAGGACCAAAAGAGTATTTACACAAATCTGTTATTCGAATTGTAAAATTCAATTTGATTTGAACTTTAAAAACTCAACTCGATTAACTTGAAATTTGAATTTTTTTCGAATCAAATTGAGTTTCACTCACCCTTACTAACAACATACCAAATATTATTTCTAATTTTATTATGAATAAATAACACAAATATTATTGTAAACAGACTTAAATACTCAATTGGGCCTGAATTTGGCACTTCTTCTTAAATTGATAGTTATATATATATAATATATATAATTTTTTTTTTAATTTCATACATGAATATTTTTGTTTTGGGTTCACTATTTTGGTAGGGGAGACTTCATCGTACATCGGTATTAAGTCTGAGACTTTGGCAGTCTGGGAGGATGTATAATAATGATGGTGCCATCATCTAATTTTCTTTAATAAAAAAGAAAAAAAAGAATATAAATAGTAAAAAGTTATATTATAAATGAGTTTAAGTAAGCTATTATTGTTTAACTTAATAAAAGAACATGAATCAAGAAAAATTGAATTATTAATTGAAAATTCAATCATGTGTGGATAAAAATCTAGATTAAATTTTTTTTATTTCAATATCTTGATTGGATATCTTAAACAAACATGATGTAAAAAAGCATACTAATAATTAAGTAAAGGGATGTGACAAACACAATATATAATTAAATTGAAAGAGAAATGAAGGTGACTTTTGGGACACAAAATAATGATAGATGTCATTATTCTAGGTCTTACTAGTCATTCAAGGATCCCCCTTGAATAAGTTAATATCTCCCGGTCTTTGGCTCTTTGCAAAAGCAAGGCAAGATAAGGCTTTGGCAATTTCCATTTACCATCAATATTATTATACTGATTTATTTTTAAAAATAAAAATTCAATCTCTAATAAATTCTAAAACAGTACACTGTAAGGAGAATCAAGGTAATAATAGCAGCTTGTGTTGGTTATTAAAAATGACAATGGTTAATAAATAAATTTAATGATTGCAATCCTTTTATGCATATCTGCTTCCAAATGCGACTGATACTTGGTTTACTACTCCTAAACTACCCCCCTCCCCCCGGCTTGCATGTGATAAACTACTCAAGTTCAACCATGGCAACAATCAAAAGCAAAATCTATTCAGATTCCTTATATTAACACCCTCTCTCTCTCTATGTATATACGTATATGTATATTCATACACAAATATGTTGTAACAGCAACGGGAAACATCTTGCTCTTGTCTGACAAGGCTCGCACTAAACTTGACATTGTCCATTTCTATTCTCCTTTTTCTGATATGCAAGAATCTGAAAAATAACACAAACCAACTGTATAAAATTTTGTAACATAAAGTATGTGCATGCCATATCTATGTGCATGTATTAGCATACTTTCGGATACAATGATTGTGAAAGTATGAACATTTATTCTAAGAGGAGCTTACCAAATGGCTATGACTGGAAGTTTGGCGTCCAAGTCCACCCAAAGTTTCTTCCTCTTTTAATACTTGCAACTTATCTCTGACTGATTCAACTAAACCGGGCTTGGTAATCTTAGAGGTTGACATGTTGACCGTAGAATATAACTCTTTTACCAAGTATATTTCGATTTCACTGGCTTGTAAAGCAGTTTGAAGAGCTACATACTAGGTAAGATGTAAATTAAGAATTAGTTTTCCGCTTGTCTGAATGGACTGGTTTTAAATTAGCAAAGAGGTTTCTGATCGAAGAATAACTACCTTGCACAGGTGTCTAACCAACAACGTAGGCCTGCAGCAAAGGTAAGGCCGCTGTAAACAGGGTATTCTTTGTTCATCAATTGAAACAAGCATCAGGTGGATATCCAGCTGAAAGAAAATAAGAAAATCAGTAATCCAAACATTGCAGCAAGTGACAACTCAATACTAGATAATAATCTGGAATAACATTAATGATCATCTCATGAACTTGGTAAGCAATGAAAATAATATTTTGGTCTCAGTAAGGTGCATAATTTGGCGTAACTGAAGCCATAAATGAGATTGCTGACTCTTTACCAGGGCAGACTACATAAAGATCACAACCAAAAATTAAACTTTACCTCATCATCCTCCTCCTCTAGGTTCTGGAGACAATCCACCAACTTTGGGAGGCGGCTGTTTCGGGCTTTCTTTCCATTTCCACCACTCAAACTGCCATGTCTTGTGTTACTGCGCATGCCGCCTGCTCCCCAATGAAGCCTTTCAGAGAGGCCATTAAGAGCTGCAAACAAGCCCAAAGATTCTCTATTAACTTCAGAATCATTTTCGTCACCACTCAAACTGCCATATGCTGTGTGACTGCGAATACCACTTGCTCCCAAGTGAAGCCTTTCTGAGGGACTAAGTGCAGCAGATACACCCAAGGATTCTCTATTCACTTCAGAATCATTTTCATCACCAACCCCGTCTGCACTAGCAGCTGATGAAGGCTGAGAACACCGACCCTCCCATCTCTTCAATCTCTTTGGTTTGACCTCAGTAAGATCCTCATCAGCCAAAGATGAACCCGTGCTTCCATTTTCATTGGTATCCTCGTTACTATCAGAGTCTTGAGGTTCAGAAGTTCGATATTTTCTCCTCCTTTGATAGCGGCAGTTTGATCTCCTCATAGTTGCAGACGCATTGGCTTTAACTGTTCGCTTCCTACCCAGAACTTCTAATTGCCGATGCAAGGTCTGGGCGATTGAAGCTTGGATCTGATGCAAATTATCTCAGATTATAATTTACTGTCTTTAATTATTTTTAAGAAAGGGAGTACTAGACACGTGAATGCATTTTGACTCAAATGATAGTTTGAATTAGCATACAGGTAAATAGACCAGAGTAAACTAGAAATCCACCTCTTTATTCCGAGCTTTCTCCTCCTCATGCAAAGTCAATTCCTAAGCCACATAGTGTTGAATTGTTTGAGATTTCATAATAGCATAGAAAATCAGATTCCAAAGTGCACTCAGAGATCAACCTAATTATTATACCTCTTCCTCATGTTTGTCTATATCTGGATATAAGGCTGCGATTAGGGAATCATAGTTAGGATCATCTCTCAAAGACCGGCGACTAGCACAATGTGTGCGGCAAGCAGGGCATTCATTGTTCCTGCCATTAGATTCAAGAAACATTATCAAGAATAAATAGCTTTTGAGCTCAGAAGAAACTGTTACAACCAGGCCAGGATATCCAATCCATGTTTCAGTGAACTAGTGAGAATAATGGAATAGTTTGAACATACCCCATGCGCATAGATTTGTCAATGCATTCTCTACAGAAGCGATGTAAGCATTCCATTACAGTTCTAGTTTTGCGAATGATCCCTTAATTGGACAAAAGAAAAAGGTTAATGAAATTTTTGTCAGCATAAGTTGATGCTTATGTGCTATACACTAATGTTATTTAAACAAGTAAAAATGCAAAAGACGAAGCATAGTCCTTGTTCTAAGTGATGTCCTGCGTGAGAATTGATTCCATTTTTCAGATATGTTGAGCAATCTAATAACATCGACACCTCATGATATTGTAGATAATGGGAAAGCCATACAAAAAATTTTAACAAAATCAAATGTAGCAAAAGAATAACAAAAGACTCAAGCGCCTAACCATTAGGACTTGATTCACTGACCGCCAAAAATTGAATCCAAAACACATGAAAATTCAGGAATTGTAGCCATTTCATGACTTGATATTTACACATCAGATATGCCAAAAAGAACATGCACCAGTACTGAAGAATACTTATCTTTCTTCATAGACTGAGAGCTAAAGCTAGTATCGGAAATTTAAATGCATTTTAAGGTAAGTATATTGGCATAATTTTCGTCAATATACATGCATGGAGTTTGGAAAAAAGTACAACCATGAGATAGCTATATTGTAAGATGAACTGTAAGAGTTCAAAAAAGAAATGCTAATAAGTCAATTACCACGAAGAATGTAGCCAGCAAAATAAAATTAACATATTAAACAAAAAATCAGTAAAGAAAATACCCAGGCAGATTGGGCACTGTACTTCCTTACGTACGTCAGATAATTTTACTATAACATGACTGCAATGAAACACAAGGGAAAAACAGTTAGCATATTATGCAGTTAACAAGCAACATATAGGCCACCACACTATTTCTCTTTTTATATTCAGAATAACTGTAAAAACATTTTGCCAGATATGGGACCTTTAAATACACTGGACTAATTGTACAACGTGCCTTTTCAGATTTAAACAATAAAAATTAAATCAGTATACATCCTTTAAAGTAATTAGGTTTCATTCTTAAACCTGTTATTTCTATTTCACAGGATTATGTATTCATGCATAAATTAAACATGTCATAAAGACATACACTACACGTTACTGCACTATTACCTGTTTAACCAGAATTCTATTTCACAGGACTATGTATTCATGCATAAATTTAAAGACATAAACTACAAGTTACTCCACTATTACTTGGCAATTTCACACAGTGCTCTTATCAAAACTTCAAGCATTATGTTCACTGCAGAAAAGAGGAAAAATATGGGGAAGAAAAAGAGAAAAGTAGCATTTATAGACAAATATTTCTCAAGTGAATCTTCTACAACGAAAGAACACAAATCATCCAAGGACATCATTTTATGTCATGTGACAGAAGCATATCATACGATGGATGAATTATTACTCTTGAAAATGCTGCTTACTACAAAAGTAAGAGTGAGTTGTGTAAATCATCATCTAAGGATAAATTTCTTACATTCAATCTAACCAATCAAGGTATTCCAAACTTTGGAGCTTCCGACAAGCACAATAAATTACATTAAATTCCTCGACAATCAAAATTCAAAGAAAGGCATTATCTGGAAGGTTAATTTACCACTGTCATTCAGAAAGCAGGCAAATAAGAAAAGTCTATCAATGGGGTGACATGGACAATTGGATATCCTATGGTACATCTGTGAAACTTCACTCAAACTGACTTATAGATGAGAACTTCTGAATATTTAAAGAGAAAAAAAGGGATCCCAACATTAGCAGCTCAGGAAGTGGTTAGCAGTTAGCAAAAGTATTCAGTACATTTGACAATGCCAACATTTTGACAAGATGATCAATAGTGACACCATCGTCATAAAATATTTGCAACCGTAAGTGTTGGTGCAGCCAAAGTACTCCAACAGTATAGTAGTATCGTACAATGGTTATATAGAGAGCAAGAGAAAGATCGATCCAAGAATCAAGCAGAGACAGCTTGACCCAAGCGGTAAAGCCTCCCTTTTCCCAACTAAATGAAAGCCTCGTAAGTCCTAAAGTTGGTCAACAACCTTCACCTGATGTTACAACCCTGAAAATGCCTAAAAATTACATGGAGAAACCAAATCCCAGTGACACAAAGCTAGAAGTATTTAAACAACCATGAAAATACTCTCGTGCAAACCAGGGTAGGATTAACTCGGGAAGACCTCAAGTCAAAACTCTAAGCAGTTTTACTGAAAAACAAGGGTACCCATCTAAAAATAAAGCAAGGAAAGTGCAATCAAACGGGAAATATAAAGGAAGTTGGAAGACTCATGAATATACATGTGGAGGAGGTTTGAATGTCAGGAGCAAGTAAACCCAGAAGCACTAACTTTCGTTTTAAAGTGCAACAATGAAACCATGCAGCAGATCGCCAAAAACAGAACAAAGCCCCCCGCCATTGAATGCATTAAGGTTTAAAAACAGTTTAAAATAAAATAATAACGAACAAAACATAGCAAATCGAAACAGAAGTAGTAAAAAAGAAACTTACTCTTGTTCATTCTCGTTACAAGGAGAAGGGCAGCGATCAGATTCTGTGCAAAATCCAAAGCAATACTTGAATAACAAAAACAAACAAACAAAAAGAAAAACCCGGGTCGTATTGATTATCGAAAATCACAAAGTTGCTTAGGCGTACCATCAGCAGCATCTTCGGTTTCTACGGGCTGTTGTTCATGGTTGTAAATACTCTGATCGAGAAGCAGGAGATCGCGGCCTTCTGATGTGAAGACGGCTTCGGAAGAAGGCTTCTGAGCCGGCATTTCTTTCTTGTTTCTTCTCCACCCACACCCCTTCTCTGTTTCTGTAGGAGACACGAAAGAAGTAATCAAAGGAAGGAAGAAAGGGGATTGGAAAGGGAATTGTGAGAGTAAAGAGGGAGAAAGTAGAATGGAAATGGTGGAGAAACGATGAATGTGTGCTTGATATTTCTTGGCTTACCTTACCTTGGCTTTGGCTTTTTCTTTGGGATCTTATTTTTTGTTGTGCAATGTTTGACGAGCAGCGAATGGGTAGAGAGAAAGAAAGGTTTATTCTGCTCCCGGCTTTTCTTTTAACAGATTTACTATTTATATTTATTTATTTATTTATTATACGTACTTGTTCTGTATACGGTATATTACATACTAATTTTTTATTTTTTGTTTTTATTCCTATAATTGAAGAAAAAAACCTTATTATTTTTTTTAAGAAAATATTGTTATTAATAATAACCATGAATAATAATAATACAAAGACATAGAATATAATACAAAAACATAGAACTTAAAACAAATTAATGCACAAGTGTTACGTTCGCAAAATAATTTCAAAATAGAAAAATACAAACTTGTAGTAACTGGACTATTTTACCAATAAAGGTCTATTTCCAATTTTATTTATGAAAATGAGCCAATTTTTTCATTATTTATCGGAAAAGACCGAAAACTACAAAACGCATCCATGTAGGAGGTGTTTTGGGGGGAAATTTCAGTAAATCGCGTCCCTAAGGGAGCAATTTTGCCATGTCAGCACAAAACGCACTAACGTGGACGCGCTTTGCTAACGTGGCAAAATTACTCCCTTAAGGACGCGATTTAGCCCGTGCTTTTCTAGGGTTAGGGATATTTGTATGTTTAGTCCCTAGGGTTTGTGAGTTTATGGTTTTAGGGTTGTAGCGTTAGGGTTTTGTTAAAATAATTTAAGGTTTAAATTTTTTAAAAAATAAATTAGGGTTTAAAGTTTTTTTTTAAAAATTAATTAAATTAGGTTTTAGGGATTTTAAATAAATAAATTAAATTAGGTTTTAGAGCTTTTAAGAAAATTAATTAAATTAAGGTTTAGCTTTTTTTAATAATTTTGTGTTTAGGTTAAGGGTTTAGAAAAAATTATATTGACAATAAGGATTTTGTTTTTTTTTCTATAGTAGTTTCAGAATAATTAATTTTGAGAAGACGGTTCTGAAAAGATAATGTCAAAAACGCTTCAAGCAGGGATGCACTGTTAGTAAAATTACCGAAAAAAGCTCCCACGTAGACGCTCTTTTTCTACAGTAGTTCCTGAAAAAATAATTTTGAGAAGACGGTTCTGAAAAATAGTTTCAAAAATGCTTCAAGCAGGATGCACTGTCAGCAAAATTACTGAAAAATGCTCTCACGTGAGTGCTTTTTTTCTACAGTAGTTCCTGAAAAATAATTTTGAGAAGACGGTTCTAAAAAATAGTGTCAAAAATGCTTCAAGCAAGATGCACTGTCAACAAAATTACTAAAAAAACTCTCACATGTATGCTCTTTTTCTACAGTAGTTCTTGTTTGGCCTTAGGCTATAAATGAGCCAAATTTCATTCTCAAGTTGCATAAGTTAGAGCAAGAAAAATTAGATAGGCTAAGCAGAATAGAAATTGAAGATGAGTGAACATATTAGTACTGTTATTTACTATGATGGTGAGGTCCGTGACACCAAGAACGATGTTATTTTTTTATCGAAGAACACAACGCGACTAGTTTTTAACCAGAACATAGATTTGACAGAACTTCGTAAAAGAATTAGGCAAAAATCTTCGGAACGATGCCAATGAGAATTTCGTCTATTAAGTATAGATTTTGTGCTTCGGTTGATCCCGTGACATATGACTCGTTTGATATCAAAGGTGGTCGTAGCTTGGAGGCAATGGTGCAGACTTATCTCGCTAGTAGATCACCATATCTTGAATTATATGTACAATTTTTATCACCAAATGAAGCATTTGGGACTTTAACATCTACTACTGTTTGAGAGGAAAACACGACCCCTACCCGACACTTCATTAGTGGGAGGCAGAACACGGAAGCGCCCGTGTTTGGCGGCAGTATGAAATACAAAACTCTTGTAGGACAGTCGGTTAGTGGATGAGACATGCACCTTGGTGGGTTGATGTTCGATGCTGGAAATACGTACTGGGGAATGACATCAACTTTTAGTGGTTGACAATCTGCATCTGATTGGGGACATTACAAAATGTCCACAAGAAAGGATGGTGTATTCCTTATGACATCCACTGGCGAGGGGACTTCGTATGTTGCAGATGATGGTGGGTTGGATGATGAGTCCGATGTGGATCCACTTAGAGAGCCCGGCCCCAATGGTACAGAAGTTGCATTATTTTTTGAATCGGAGCTTATTCCAACTGAACCTGAATACGTTGAAGAGGGTTTAGATAAAAAATAAGATTTGCGATTTAAGGCGTACTCGCCTCCAGCCCATATGCATAATGTCGACCTATCAGCGGATGATGCATTGGAGTTTCCAAATCTACCACACAAAAGGCATGATCGTACAAGTTCGTCATTGGATTCAGGTGAATTGAAATTTGGTAAGGAGTTTTACAGTAAGGATAATTTTCTTGGTGTATTGAAACAACATAACATCATGAGCGGGGTTAACTACAATATGATTAAATCCAAATCTAAGAAGTTTGAGGCCAAGTGTAGTGCAAGAAGATACATGTTCATAGAAAATCATGGCTTCGGTTAGGAAAAAGACAAGCTTGTGGTAGATAAAAAAGTACAAAGGTCTACATACCTATGTTGCTGGTACAGTATCACTTGGTGTTTAGGGTTTTTGAATAATAATGTTATTACTTAATGTTGCATTATTTAACGTACTTCGTTGCTAGGTGTTTCACAAGATCATCTCAAGATGGATTTAGATATGATAGCTAGCTTAATACTACCGATGGTGAAGGCGGATCCCAAGACTTCTGTGTCGGTCTTAATTGCCAATATTCGTAGCTAATTAAGGTACAAGCCCTCTTACCGCAAGGCTTGGATAGCTAAGCAGAAGGCGTTGGAAAAGATACATAGTAGCTGGGACGCTTCATATAATAAGGTGTGCCAGTGGTGTCAGGTGCTGGAGGGGTACGTCCCAGGTTGCATAACAAACTTTGAAATGGGCCCTACGTATTACAATGACCGATTGCTTCGTGGATGCCAAGTGTTCAAGCGTCTGTTCTGGAGCTTTAAGCAAAGCCGAGACACATTTATGTATTGCAAGCCATTGGTACAAATTGACGGTTCCTTTGTAACGCCTCAAATTTGGGCCTAAAAGTATTAGGTTTTGAGCAGGGGTGCAGTTAGGAGGCTGTACATAAATTTTTAATTACGCAAGGAAGTGACACAATTGAGTGTTTGGCTTAGTGGTTTTGTACTCTAGAAGTGTCTGGAAAGTCATGGGTTCAAGTCTTGGCTTCTACAAATTTTTTCTTTTTAAGGATAAAACCCCTATATTTGGCCAGTAGGGTTATAAGTTTATTTTGGTAAAAACATGACAGAATGAGCCTGCTAGTGTAACAACCCAATCTAGGGCCTAGTTAGAATAGTAGTCTCGGGACCACAAATCCAGAGTCGAATAGATTATTTTATTATTATTTTGGAGTCATTGCATGTTTATATTAGTGTATGAAAAATTTAGTGAGTTAATTTTGACGTTCGTGAGCTCAATTGAGAAAAATGACTAAATCGCATAAAATGCAAAAGTCCTAAATTGATCGCTAAAAGTGTCAAATAGCTAGAGAATAAAAATTGGGGGCCTTTAAAGGGAAACTAGACCATTAGAAATATGGTGGCTAGTCATACGGGACAATGAATTGAAAATTTTCAATGTTAAGTAATTGATTTTTGACTTTTTGACTCAAGTAGAAATAAAATAACAAAAGGATGATATCATCTCCTTCACCTCTCCTTCTTCACCGATTTTATTAGCAAAAATAGGGATTTTTGGAGCTTGAAATTTCAGCAATTTTAAGCCTTCACAAGTAAGTGATCTTAATGGCTTTTCTTGAATATTTTTGTACTTTTGAGACCCTTGAAGCATGAGCTTTCAAATGAGGGTACTATTTTGCAAAATGATTAAGAGTGTAGGGTTTTTCCATGAAAGGGTTTGTAATGTTTGCTGAGTTTTTATGGAAGAAAATGAGTCTTGGGTGTCTTATAAACAACTTTTGTGAAAGGTGTTAGCATGAAAACATTTAAAAGGACCATTTTGCACAAGTTGTAAAATAGATGTTAAATATGTGAAATAATGAGAATTTAGAGTTTCTATAAGAGTAAAAAGGGTTCGACTAGGCTTAATATGTGAAGAAATTCAATAAAAATCGATTTTTGGGCCTAAGGATAAAATGATCATTTTACCAAAATATGAATTTTTGATTGCCTAATTTTAATTTGTGACTTAATAAGTACATTTTTCTATTATAGATCAAGAAATATCGAATTCGAACCTAAACCGGGGGAAAGCCAAGCAAATCAACTAAATCGACTAGTTGCCACATTTTGTAATCCGAGGTAAGTTGTATGTAAATAATACAACTACTGTGTTAATGTATATGTTGAATTGTACTTGAATTTAATATAGCATGAATTGCTTGATTGTGGAATTGAGAAAGCATGATGGTAATAGAGATAGTAGAGTTCCTGTTTGAACCTAGAAAATAAATCGGATATTTATGCCATAACATATGGGTTATTGTGAGCTACTGTAAGACATGTTTGGGACATGCATCGGCCACATTATGAGAGCCAGTGTAAGACCCTGTTTGGAACATGGCATCGGCATTGAGATGAGTGCTAGTGTAAGACATGTTTGGGATATGCATCGGTCTCGAGATGTAAGCCAGTGTAAGACATGTCTGGGACATGCATCGGCTACGAGATGTGTCAGTGTAAGACCATGTCTGGGATATGGCATCGACACAGATATGCTAGAGCTTGTGTAAGACCATGTCTGGGACATGGCATCAGTACTTGACCCCATGTTTGAGGCTAAATGAGTATCTGATGAAGTTCCAAATGGTTCAATAGTGAAAGTATGATTTCCAGTTAACAAGTAAAGTATAACCGTGTTGTGAGTGGTACAAGTACCTATATGGTATGTATGAACTCTGAGCTCGATATATGCTATATGAGGTGTATTGAATATTGATGAGTAAGTTGTGATTAGGCCACTTGTGTATTATGATACTTGTTGATGAATGGTAAAGTTATGTTGTATATTTATTTATGTGCAACTTTTTAAGCTTTATGCCCTCTCCTTTTTCTATTTTCTTATAGTGCCACCTATCTAGCTCAAGGATCAACGGAACTCAAAGATATTGATCACACTATCAATTGAAGCTTTCGGTATAGTTTGATTTATATTTTTGAATATGGCATGTATAGGGCTTAGACTTTGCTATTTTTGTGTCATTGAAAACTAGCCAAATGTGTTGGCTTGGGTTGGGGACCCTTCATTTTGTATTAAGCCTTAAATGATGGTTAATATTTATTTTGATTTATATACAAAGATGTTATTCTCATAGATGAGTAAAATGCACAAATGGAATGTTGTTTATTATGGCTGATTAGGTTGCTTGGAATAGTCTTATCTTGTTTGTGGTTGCTACCTTGCAGGTTGTGTAGATAAGGGTGGCAAATAGACTTGGTAAATAGCCTTATATTGTCCACACGGATAGACACACAAGCGTGTGTTTAGACGGTGTGTGACACATGGTATGCCCAATGGGCGTGTGGTCCGGCTGTGTGTCCCATACACGTAAAAATTTTAAGTCAGTATGCATGATAGTAAACACACAGACAGAGACACGGCCGTATGTCTCAACCGTGTGATGGACACGGCCTAGCACAAGGGTGTGTGCCTTGGCCGTGTGACATTTTGAGGATGCTAATGTCAGAAATAGAATGTCCATGTTTTTGCACACGGGCTAAGACACGAGCAAGTCATGGCTGTGTAAAGGACACGGGCCAGGCACATGGGCGTGTGCCAGGCCATGTGAAAACCCCTGTAGGTGTGCATTTAAAATTATTTCTACATGAGTGGAGGACATGGGTGTGTCGCCCTTCCACACGGACGTGTGCCTTATTTCAAAGTCAAATTCTCTATAGATGGTTTAAGGACCCGGGTTGATCCCGAATAGTTTTCAATGGTCAATTTGAGGCTCATAGACCCATAATAAGAAGTTTCAGGAAGAAATTGAAAAAGTTCTAATTTGGATCAAGTCTCGGGGACTTGGGGAATGTTTGTATGCATGAGATCAAGTTAAGTAATGCCTCGTATCCCGCTCCGACGTGGGTTACGGGTATGGGGTATTACATTTAGTAGTATTAGAGCTATGGTTTAGTCAGTTCTAGGACTAACCTAGCGAGAGTACGAGTCTAGCTATACATGTCATAACTGTATATTGATAGTGTCAGACTTCTGACGATTATAAATTGTATTTTTTTCTATATAGTAAATGGATCCTGATAGAGCCACGGCGGATGACGTGGAGAGTAACGCATCGACCCCTGCCGAAGGGACCATGCCAGTTGAGAGTGAGCCTGTGACTATGGGCCAAGATGAAGGGGCTAGAGAAGCTTACCTCTGAATGATGGATGCTTGGTATACAGAGTTCGTTCGTGCGAATCTAAACACTGATCTCCCCCACCTCCTCCTATTCCTCAGTATGCCCTGGTAGATCCGTAAGGCGCAGACTTGATTAGGAGGGAGAAGCCTCCAATAGACAAGATTAGGAAGTAATGGGCTGAGGAATTCCGGGCTAACTTAGATGACGACCCGGAGAAAGTAGAGCTTTGGCTAGAAAATACTATCAGAGTATTTGATGAACTATCGTGCATGCCTGAAGAATGCATGAAGTGTGTAGTATCGCTCTTGAGAGATTCGGCCTACCAGTCGTGGAACGCTCTCGTGTCTGTGGTACCGAGAGAGAGAGTAACTTGGAAATTCTTCCAGGAAGAGTTCCAAAAGAAGTATATTAGCCAAAGGTTCATAGATCAAAAGAGGAAGGAATTTTTAGAGCTAAAGCAAGGCCGAATGTCGGTGAACGAATATGAACGTAAATTTGTGAGGCTTAGTAAGTATACGCGCGAGTGCGTGTCTTTAGAAGCCACTATGTGTAAGAGGCTTGAGGATGGTCCTAATGAAGATATCTGAGTATTTGTTGGCATCCTAGAACTAAGAGAATTTGTGGTGCTCGTTGAGAGAGCATGCAAGACAGAGGAGCTGGTAAAAGTGAGGAGGAAAGAAGTTTTTGAGTCGCGAAATTTAAAGAAGAGATAGATGGGAAAGTCACATCAGTCCTCATCTAAGAGATCGAAGGAATTCACTACGCGATCAAATGCTTCAGTGGGGTTTTCGAATAAAAATAAGAACAGGTAGAACACAACTTCTGGAGCCCAAACCACTTCTGTCGCGAGTGTCAGCAGTCCTTGGCCAGATAGGCCAGAATGTTGAGGTAAAGAAAGAGAGTGTTTTAAATGTGGGTCACTGTGTAACAGTCTGATTTAGACCCTAATCGAAACGGTGGTTTCAGGATCATAAATTTGAGTCAGAAAAATATTTAAATATTATTTTTCGTGTTTATTATATGTGAATTTGCATGTGTGAAAGTTTCGTATGAAAATTTGATTGTTTGTGTGCTTAATTTAATAAAAAGGACTTAATTGCGTAAATTGAAAATTTGATAGTTTAAATCATAAAGACTGAATTGTTAGTGGCTTTTTAATATGGGGTGTTTATGTTGCAAATTGCCCATGATATTATGCCTTGGAAGGTTGTAGCCTTATTAAATTATGGTTTATTATTTGATTATAAAGGTTATTAAAGTAAATTATGAAATATTATGTACATTAACTAAAACAAACATAATATAGCCATGCATTTTAGTTCATTTTGACCGAAACTAAAAGAAAAATAAAGCTTTAGAAAGTTTCAAGCATTTGACACTTTGGAAGCTTGATTAAAGGTTAGTTTTTGTTCGGTTTTTGATAACTTTTACTTTTTTGAGATCGTTGCTTCAAATACTACCTGACCCATGCTTGAATTTTTGATTTCGATGAATATTTTGAGTTATGCCATTGATGAATATTTGTGTTTTGTGATGTTTGATGATGAAATATTAAAAATATATTTTAGATTAACATGTTTTGTATTGGAGTTTTTGATGATTTTGAGTTATTAGGATTAAATTAAAAAAATAATAAATTGAATGACTAAAATGCAAAATAAATGAAATACATAGACTAGTATGAGTATAAGGAAGATTCGGCCTAACAATGATGTGGTGAGATTTTGTGTATTTTGTGTTTTATGCAATTAAGACTAATTTGTAAAAGTATGAAATATTAGGGGTAAAATGATAATTTTCCCATTTATGTGTTGTTGGATTAATTTGAATGAAATTGTGTTTAAATGAGGTTAATTTGAAATTATATATATCAAGAACAAAAGAAATCGGACTTGGATCGGGGAAAAGCAAAAATAGTCGAATAGCCGATTTATAATGTTCGTCAATATCTGAGGTAAGCCTTTAAGCAATTAAACACCATTTTTCGAATATAAAATGATTTACTATGATGATTCCAATTTTATAGTTGTATAGTAGGGTAGCCGAATGTGGTTTAACATTGAAGTTATGTGGTTGAGTTTTATTCGATTGAGTTAAAACCTCTGAAAGTTTGTATGAACTGTATGGAATATTTGGATGATTTGATATATGAACTGTTTATGGAATGACTTTAAAAGAGTGATATTCGGGCTTTGAGCCTAGCAAGCCTTGTGCTGGTGAATTTGATTGGGCTTTGTACCTAGCAGGCTTATTGCCAGTGGATAAATAAGAATCAGACCTTGAGTCTAGCAGGCCTTGTGCCGGTGTGTGATTCAGGCTTATGCCTAGCAGGTTTTAAGCCGGTGATTTATTTTCAAGCCTATGTCTATAAGACTTCACATTGATGTGGAAATTGAACAAGTAAGTTGATCTAAATGACCTTGGATACTTGGCTACATGTGATGTTTTATTGAACTTCTTATTTGACCATATATGATGATTTATTGAACTTGTATATTCGGCCATATGTGATGATATAATGAACCTTGTGTATTTGGCCATACAAGTAAGTATTTATGAGATGATATGTATCGGATCTTGTTTATTCGATTATATAGGTAAGTATTTATGTGGTGTTATAATTGACCTTGAATATTCGGCCAAATAGGTGCGTATAAATATGTGATATTATATTTGAATGTAAGCATAATTGAGATAGTATTATTTTGGGAATGAAAAGTTGAATAATATTATGCTAAATGAGAAATATTAGCATTCAGCCAAGGTAACTTATTTGTGTTAAAGTATAACATTAATGATACAATTCGACTTATTTGAAAGGTTTTAATTATTCATTTAAGTTGTTTAATTTGCTTAAGGCTTACTAAGCTAAGTTAGCTTACTCTGTGTGTTTTTATTACTCTGTTTTATAGATTTTTGTTCTAAGTTACGAGCTCGAGGATCGTCATCGAAGTCATCCACACTATCGTCAACCTTCGGTACTTTTAAAAGTCTATTTTCGAACTTATGGCATGTATAGGCTAATATGTATTTTGTTTGAACTTGAATATGTATAACTTAAGCCATGCGAAAATGGCTTAATCTCCATGATAATTTCGGTCATACTTTGGTTATGGTTTGAGTTCACTTTTGGTTATGATGTTATATATATTATGCATGAATGGTCTATGTGATAAATTTTATATGTTTGAAAATGGCTTAATGATGTGTTTAGAAAATGCAAATTATAAAATGTTTATACATGTTTCCATGTGTGGTTATATACTTGTTTGTGATGAAATAAAGTTGGGAGGAAAAATGATGATAATTATGTACATATTCGCTAATAAGATGAAAATTAACCAAATGAATAGTAACTTTTGTCAATCACTATTATGAACATTATATGTGTTTTATGTGATGTTTAAATGTTTAATTTAATATTAGATGAATACCAAAAATGAAATGATCTTTATCAAATGATTATAAGTATTACATTTCGTGTAATCCATTTGTGTTTGGTTATAGTATGCTACTAAAGTGTAATGAAGTCTGTTTATCTGTATGTATTATGAGTTTAAATTAAAAGTATAATCAGCTATGTGGTAGTAGAGATTAAATTGACTATTAAAATTCAAGTACATGTATGTGATCGTTTTAATTTGTGTTCTTGACTGGTAATACCTCGTAACCCTAGTTCGGTGATGGATACAGGTTTGGGGTGTTACATTTTATTGGTATCAGAGCTACGGTTTAGTCGATTCTAGGAGTAACGTAGCGTGTGTGAGTCTAACTATACATGCCATAATTTATACTGCGATAGTGTGATGACTTCTGACATTTGAAAATGTGCTTTTATATAGTAAATAGATCCCGATAGAGCTGTAGTTGATGATGTTGAGAGAGTAGTGCCTGCTCCCACGTATGGGACAGCGTCTGTTGAATATCGACCTATCTCGAGTAGCCATGAGGGGGAGGCTAAGCAAACCTTCTATCAAATGATGAATGAATGGTTTACTCAGTATATCTGAACTAATCCGGCAGTACAACAACCTCCACCCCCGAATAATCCATCTCCAATACCTGTGGTACCTCCGATGATTGATCCGATGAGATTTAACAGGCCTTCTGTAGATAAAATCAGAAAACACGGGCTAAAGAGTTTAAAGACAATGATGATGATGATGCTGAACGAGCTGAGTTGTGGCTTGATAATACTAACCGTGTGTTTGATGAGTTATCTTGTACTCTGGATGAATGTTTAAATTGTGCCATATCTTTATTACGAGACACTGCATATCACTAGTGGAATACACTAGTATCGATGGTTCCAAAAAATATAGTGACTTGGGAATTCTTTCAAACTGAGTTCCGTAAGAAATACATCAGCCAGAGATTTATTGTCCAGAAACGCAAAGAATTTTTGGAATTGAAACAGGGTCGTATGACTATAATCGAGTACGAGCAGAAATTTGTGAGACTTAGTCGATATGCTCGTGAATGTGTTTCAACCAAAGCTATCATGTGTAAAAGATTCAAAGACGGTTTGAACGAAGACATTAAATTGCTGGTTGGTATACTTGAAATTAAAGAGTTCGTGGTACTTGTTGAGCGAGCCTGCAAAGCCGAAGAGCTTGGGAAAGAGAAAATAAAAGCTGATTTTGAAGCCAGAGATTCCCGTAAAAGATCATCGAGTAAGACTTTTCACTCAGCATTGAAAAAGTTTAGAGATGATTCAGGTCAATTTAAAGCTACTTCAGACTTTTCTAGACGAGATCGAGATTGACCTCCTGTAAGTTCACGAGCCACTTCGATTGCAAGTGTTAGCAATGATCGGTAGAACAAACTTGAGTGTAAGTATTGTGGTAAATGGCATTCCGAAAATTGTTGATTGAATGATCGGTCTTATTTTAAATATGGATTGATGAATCATTTTATCCGAGATTGCCCGATGTTAGCCGAAGAAAACACCGTTCAGAACGCGAGACCGAGTAACATGTCAGTACGAGGTAGACCACCCAGACATTCGAGTAATGTAGATGGCAGTCAGAGAAGGACGAAAGATACAGCGGTTCGATCTGAGGCTCGTGCACCTGCTAGAGCATATGCTATACGCGCTCGTGAAGATGCTTATTCCCCAGATGTTATTACCAGTACTTTCACTCTTCATGATACTAGTGTTATTACATTGATTGACCCTAGTTCGACTCATTCATATGTATGTGAAACATTAGTATCCAATAAGACTTTTCCTGTTGAGTCTACTGTGTTTGTGATTCGAGTGTCAAACCCCTTGGGCTGGTGTGTTCTGGTTGACAAAGTGTGTAAAAATTGCCTGTTAGTGATTCGAGATTCATGTTTTCTAGCCGATTTGATGTTATTACCTTTTGACGAGTTTGATATAATTTTGGGTATGGATTGGTTGACTTTGTACGATGCCGTTGTTAATTGCAAAAGAAAGACCATTGATTTGAGATGTCAAAACAGCGAGATTATTCGGATTGAATCTAATGATCTGAATGGTTTACCAGCAGTAATATATTCAATGTTAGCTCGGAAGTATGTGAGAAAATGTTATGAAGCTTACTTTGCTTATGTGCTTGATAGTAAAGTGATTGAAAAGAAAATTGAATCTGTACCAGCTGTGTGCGAGTATTCGGATGTGTTTCCTGAAGAATTACCGGGTTTGCCACCTATCCGAGAGGTAGAGTTTGGTATTGAGTTAGAACCGGGGACGACTCCGATTTCAATAGCTCTGTATCGAATTGCACCTAATGAATTAAAAGAGTTGAAAGCACAGTTGCAAGAGTTAACAGATAGAGGTTTTGCACGACCGAGTTTCTCTCCCTGGGTTGCTCCAACTCTATTTGTGAAAAAGAAAGACGAAACTATGAGAATGTGTATTGATTATCACCAGCTAAATAAAGTGACTATAAAGAATAAATACCCGTTTCCACGGATTTACGACTTGTTCGATCGGTTAACAGGGGCTTCAGTTTTTTCGAAGATAGACTTGAGATCGAGTTATTATCAGTTGCGAGTAAGGGACTCCGATGTGCCATAAACTGCTTTTCGAACGAGGTATGAACATTATGAGTTTCTAGTTATGCCATTCAAACTTACTAATGCACCTGCTATTTTTATGGATTTGATGAATCGGATCTTCAGGCAATATTTAGATTGGTTTGTGGTTGTGTTCATTGATGATATATTAATCTACTCCCGTAATGAAACCGAACATGGCGAGTATTTGAGACTTGTGTTACAGAATTTGTGAGAAAAATAGTTGTATGCGAAGTTTAGTAAATGTGAGTTCTTGTTACACGAAGTTAGCTTTCTGGGACATGTTGTTTCAGCATCAGGTATTCGGGTTGGTTCGAGCAAAACTTCAGCAATACTTGACTGGAAACCTCCGAGAAATGTTTTTGAAATCAGAAGTTTTCTGGGACTTGCTGGTTACTATAGATGATTTGTGAAAGGTTTCTCTATGATTGCAACTCCGATGACGAAGCTGCTGCAGAAAGATGTTAAGTTTGAGTGGTCAGAAAAGTGCCAGAAAAGCTTTGATCAATTGAAAGCCCTTTTGACCGAAGCTCCAGTGTTAGTTCAGCCAGAATCGGGTAAAGAATTTGTTATATATAGTGATGCATCTTTAAATGGTTTAGGCTGTGTTTTGATGCAAGAAGGCAAAGTTATAGCTTATGGCTCGAAACAGTTAAAGCCGCATGAAAAGAATTATTCGACGCACGATCTAGAATTGGCAGCTATTGTGTTTGCATTAAAAATTTGGCGCCACTATTTGTTCGGTGAAAAATGTCATGTTTATTCCGATCATAAAAGTTTGAAGTATTTGATGGCTTAGAAAGATCTGAATTTGAGACAGCGTCGATGGTTAGAGTTGTTAAAAGATTACGAGTTAGTGATTGACTATCACCCGGGAAAGGCTAATGATGTTGCTGATGCTTTAAGCCAAAAATCACTGTAACAGCCCGATTTAGACCCTAATCGGAACGGTGATTTCGGGACCATGAATTCGAGCCGAAAAAATATTTTAAAATTATTTTTTGTGTTTATTTTGTGTGAATTTATATCTGTGAAATTTACGTGAATTAATTTCGTCGTTTAGGTGTCCGATTAAATAAAAGGACTTAAATCGCGTAAATTGAAAATTTGGTAGTTTAATTTATAAAGGGCCGAATTGTTAGTGGCTTTTAAGGATGAGGGATTTATGTTGTAAATAACCTATAAAGATATTAGTGGGACGGTTAAAGACTTATAATATGTATTTTTTATATTAAAGTATTAAGGTTATAAAAGTAACTTAATTATTAAAGCATATATATGATATAATATCATAAAATAAACTATGTTTTTCATTCTCTCTTGCACCAAATATAAACAAAAAGAAAAAGAAAGAACACAAGACTAGGTTCGGCCATCTTCCAAGCTAAAATCAAGGTCCATTCTTTGTCGGTTTTTGATAACTTCTATGTTTTTGAGATCGTCGCTTCGAGTACTATAAAACCCTTGTTTGGTTTTTTGATTTGATGGATATTTTGAGTTGTGCCATTGTTGATAACTTGTGATTTTTGTTATTTGATGATGAAAAATGAAAGATATGTTTTAGATTAACATATTTTGTATTGGATTTTTTGATGATTTTGAGTAATTAGGACTTAATTGCAAAAATAATAATTTGAGGGACTAAAATGTGAAATTAATGAATTATAAGGACTTGTATAGACATGGGTAATATTCGGCCTAGCTTGGGGGTGGAGAAATTTGATGTATTGTGTTTTGTGCAATAGGGACTAAATTGTAAAAATTGTAAATGTCAGAAGTAAAATGGTAATTTGCCTATTTATGTGTTTTTGGACTAAATTTAATGAAAATATGTTTGAATGAGCTTAATTTGAATATGTTTAGATCAATAACCAAAGAAATCGGATTTGGATCGGGGAAAAATGAAAGTTGTCGACTAGCAGCCCCGTCCCATTTTACGACGTCCGAGGTAAGTTTATAAGCAAATAGACATGTTTATTGGTAACTTAATGTTATATTTACTTGCTGTTTTGAAATGTTAGAAACTAAATATATTATGGCCGAATGTGATTGAATGTGGATATTACACTTCCGAGTTCGATTCGACCGAGTTACGACGTCTGAAAGCCCCGTATGAACCTTAGGAATAGCTAGGATACATATGTCATGACATAGGATTTTGATATATGAGTGTGAGTAAGTCCATGGCGTCAATTTGTGATTTCGATATGTGTTTACGAGTAAGACCCTATCTGGGATGTAAGACCACGTCTAGGACGTTGGCATTGTACGATATATGTGTGAATTATCTGAGTGTCCTACCCAATTCCGAGTGGTTCATCGGGTAAAGGTAAACAAAATCGGATGTGTTGGATGAGAAAAAAGGGACAGGTGTGATTTAGTTTATTGGTTATCGATGATAAGGTAAGTATGTGACTTATTGATAAAATGTGTTTTTGTATGATATAAAGGATAAACTTCCTTGGTTCAAATATGTGTTTTCGGCCTTGAACGAATGATGTATTTATCATGGAAATGATTTTTTAATTGCATTTATATGTGCCTATGAATATTCGGCTATGAAAGTAAATTATGTACATGATCATATAACTGGATCTTTGAACTTACATAAACGTGTATATTTGACTTGTGAATGAGTAGTAAATATACTATGAATAGCTCTTGTGTATATATGTATGAGTGATAATGTATATATGCGGTTATATAAAAACATAAGAGTTTTGCATTTTGTGTAGGGGAACTAAGTATAATAGGAATATTCAGCTTTGGTGGTTAAATGATACTATGTTGGTTTTGACTATTCATACATTCGGTTAAATGGAATTATAAAAGGAAATAATTATATATGCTTAAAAATACTGCATATGAATGTACCTATAAATGATTGGATTTAAATGTACAATGATAAAATATTCTTATTAGTTTTGCTAATTCTGTTAATATCATTGGGTTATTTATTCGCTTATAACTTACTAAGCTGAAATAACTTATCGTGTGAATATTTGTTTCTATTTTATAGATTTTGAAAAAATCAAGTTACAAGCTCGGGGATCGTCTATGAAGCTCATCACACTATCCACTACTTTGGGTACTTTTATAAGTCGAATTAGAAATTATGGCATGTATAAGCTAAAGTATGTTTTGGAAATGTTAATTTGGGGGGTTGTATATAAAGCCATGTGAAAATGGCTAAGCAATTATCCTTAAAAATTATCTGTGTTAAGCTCGATCTTTGCCCACTCTGCCTTATAATTATGTGACATGTTTGCATGAACTTGTGTTAGGTATTGCGTGTGCTGAAATATGGATATTGCCATGTTCCTATTCGGTTT
Source organism: Gossypium hirsutum (assembly GCF_007990345.1). NCBI lineage: Eukaryota > Viridiplantae > Streptophyta > Magnoliopsida > Malvales > Malvaceae > Gossypium > Gossypium hirsutum. The sequence goes on from NC_053429.1 coordinate 85,504,143, forward strand.
ATGCAAATGGGATTGAATGTTCACTAAGTTTGATTGATGATAAATAGTGTATAGATATTTTGTGGACAACTGATGGGTTTAGAAGTTATATACTATATGTTAAGTAAGGTCTCTACTGCGGGTAAGACACAGATATTTTATGTGTACCTTATTTTATTGGTTTGGTTTTGATATTTTGTATGGGATTATATATATATAAATATATATATGAAAATATAATTTAGATAAATTAATATGTTTGCATGCATATTATGTGTATTTATGAGGTTGCCGTATGGGTTAAATCAACCTTAGTATTAGGTAGTTAAAAATTTAATGGGTTAAATCAACCTTAGTATTAGGCAGTTAAAAATTTAAGTTAGTTGGATATTATAAATGGATATATGTGACTGAGTATTTGATCATGACATACGGATGGATCCTTATATGTCTTGTTATATATATTTATAGATGTTTGTATTACGATTGGGTTGTAAACATGCATGATTATATTGATTCATTGAATTTTTTTTGTAAAGCTACGAAATTATGCAATTTAGCTTGTGATAGCCAAATAGCTATAGAGTGGAACGGATTTTCTTTGTATATTCCTAAATGTTTGACTTTAGTTTGTGTAATTATATAATACATGCAAAGGTGATAAAAAATTTTAGGAATAAAAGCCGCACCAATGATTTAATATGGATGCATAAAATGATCGAATATAATTTAGGTAATTTAGTGGTTTAAGTACAATTTATCTTGTCTCATTTATTTTAGGTGTTCAAATGTTTCAAACTTTGATAGGGATTATTGTGTGTAAAGTTTATATTATCGTATGAAATGTTCTCGATTTATCAATGAAGTCGATATAGACATTTATATTAATAAATATTCGTATAAGTAATTTGTATGATCGGTAATGTCTCGTAACCCTAGTTCGGCGATGGATACGGGTTAGGGGTGTTACAATCACTATTTGCTTTACGTGCAATGAATGCGCATATGACTATGTCAGACGATGGTACGATAATAGCTGAGTTAAAAGCAAGACCGTTTTTTATTCAGCAGATTTGTGAAGCTCAAAAAATTGACAATGATTTGATAGTGAAATGGGTTCAATGTGATTCAAATGCGGATTCAGAGTATATAGTTGATGTTGATGACTGTTTGAGATTTAGAAACCGAATATGTGTTTCGAGAAATACAGAGTTGATTCAGATAATCTTGAATGAAGCTCACAAGACTATCTGTTCATCTAGGTAGTACGAAGATTTAAAATGATTTGAAACAACACTATTGGTGGCAAGGTATGAAACGAGACATTTCTGACTTTGTATCAAAATGTCTAGTTTGTCAGCAAGTAAAAGCCGAGCATCAGGTACCTTCTGGATTGCTTCAGCCGATCATGATACCTAAATGGAAATAGGATAGAGTTACGATGGATTTTGTATCCAGTTTACCGTTGACACCGAGCAAGAAAGATGCAATCTGGGTTATTATAGATAGATTGACTAAATCTGCCCACTTTGTTCCGGTTCGTACAGATTACTTGCTTGATAAATTGGCTGAATTGTATGTTTCTCAGATCGTGAGGTTACATGGTGTACCTATATCTATTGTTTCAGATAGAGATCCGAGGTTTACATCGCGGTTTTGGAAGAAACTGCAAGATGCATTAGGTACTAAACTGCATTTTAGCACTATTTTTCATCCCTAGACAGACGGTCAGTCCGAGCGAATCATTCAGATACTTGAGGATATGTTGATATGTTGTATTCTCGAGTTCGAAGGTACGTGGGAATGATATCTACCTCTGATTGAATTTGCGTACAATAATAGCTTTCAATCGAGTATCAAAATGGCACCTTACGAAGCTTTGTACAGTCGTAAATGTCGTACACCTTTGTACTGGACCGAGCTCAGTGAAAATAAGATACACAGGGTAGATTTGATGAAAAAAACTGAACAGAAAGTAAAAGTGATCCGTGAAAGTTTGAAAGCAGCATCAGATCATCAGAAATCGTATGCAGACTTGAAATGTAAAGACATAGAGTTTTAAATCGGGGATAAAGTATTTTTGAAAGTCTCGCCGTGGAAAAAAATACTTAGATTTAGTCGTAAAGGCAAATTGAGTCCGAGATTTATTGGACCGTACGAGATTATAGAGAGGATTGGACCAGTGGCATATAGACTATTAATGCCACCTGAGTTGGAAAAGATCCATAATGTATTTCATGTTTTGATGCTTTGGCGATATAGATCCGACTCCTCGCATGTGATTAGTCCATCAGAGATTGAGATTCAATCAGATATGTCGTACGAGGAAGAACCGATTTGTATTCTGGCTCGCGAGATTAAAGAATTACAAAATAAGAAAATTCCATTGCTTACATTACTGTGGCATAAGCATGGAGTTGAGGAAGCAACGTGGGACCCAGAAGATGCAATGAAAGAACGTTATCCGAACCTATTTATCGATAAGATTTTCGGGGACAAAAATCCCTAAGGGGGAGAGTTGTAATAGTCCAATTTAGACTCTAATCGAAACGGTGGTTTTGGGACCACGAATTCGAGTCAGAAAAATATTTAAATATTATTTTCCGTGTTTATTATATGTGAATTTGCATGTGTGAAAGTTTCGTATGAAAATTTGATTGTTTGTGTGCTTAATTTGATAAAAAGGACTTAATCGCGTAAATTGAAAATTTGATAGTTTAAATTTTAAAGGCTGAATTGTTAGTGGCTTTTTAATATGGGGTGTTTATGTTGCAAATTGCCCATGATATTATGCCTTGGACGGTTGTAGCCTTATTAAATTATGGTTTATTATTTGATTATAAAGGTTATTAAAGTAAATTATGAAATATTATGTACATTAAATAAAACAAACATAATATTGCCATGCATTTTAGTTCATTTTGACCGAAACTAAAAGAAAAATAAAGCTTTAGAAAGTTTCAAGCATTCGACACTTTGGAAGCTTGATTAAAGGTTAGTTTTTGTTCGGTTTTTGATAATTTTTACGTTTTTGAGATCGTTGCTTCGAATACTATCCGACCCATGCTTGAATTTTTTATTTCGGTGAATATTTTGAGTTATTCCATTGATGAATATTTCTGTTTTGTGATGTTTGATGATGAAATATTAAAAATATGTTTTAGATTAACATGTTTTATATTGAAGTTTTTGATGATTTTGAGTTATTAGGACTAAATTACAAAAATAATAAATTGAAGGACGGAAATGCAAAATAAATGAAATATATGGACTACTATGAGTATAAGGAAGATTCGGCCTAACTATGATGTGGTGAGATTTTGCGAATTTTGTGTTTTATGCAATTAGGACTAATTTGTAAAATTATGAAATATCAGGGGTAAAATGGTAATTTGCCCATTATTTGTTGTTGGATTAATTTGAATGAAATTGTGTTTAAATGACGTTAATTTGGAATTATATATATCAAGAACAAAAGAAATCGGACTTGGATCGGGGAAAAGCAAAAATAGTCGAATAGCCGATTTATAACGTTTGTTGATATCCGAGGTAAGTCTTTAAGCAATTAAACACCATTTATTTCGAATATAAAATAATTTACGATGATGATTCCAATTTTATAGTTGTATAGTAGGGTAGTCGAATGTGGTTTAACATTGAAGTTATGTGGTTGAGTTTTATTCGATTGAGTTAAAACCTCTGAAAGTTTGTATGAACTGCATGGAATATTTGGATGATTCGATATATGAACTGTTTATTGAATGACTTATAATACAGATATTCGGGCTTTGAGCCTAGCAAGTCTTGTGCTGGTGAATTTGATCAGGCTTTGTGCCTAGCAGGCTTATTGCCGGTGAATAAATAAGAATCAGACCTTGAGTCTAGCAAGCCTTGTGCCGGTGTGTGATTCAGGCTTATGCCTAGTAGGTTTTATGCCGATGATTTATTTTCAAGCCTATGTCTATAAGACTTCACATTGATGTGGAAATTGAACAAGTAAGTTGATCTAAATGACCTTGTATACTTGGCTACATGTGATGTTTTATTGAACTTGTTATTCGGCCATATATGATGATTTAGTGAACTTGTATATTCGGACATATGTGATGATATAATGAACCTTGTGTATTTGGCCATACAAGTAAGTATTTACGAGATGATATGTATTGGATCTTGTATATTCGGTTATATAGGTAAGTATTTATGTGGTGTTATAATTGACCTTGAATATTCGGCCAAATAGGTGCGTATAAATATGTGATATTATATTTGAATGTAAGCATAATTGAAATAGTATTATTTTGGGAATGAAAAGTTGAATAATATTATGCTAAATGAGAAATATCAGCATTCGGCCAAGGTAACTTATTTGTGTTAAAGTATAACATTAATGATACAATTCGACTTATTTGAAAGGTTTTGATTATTCATTTGAGTTGTTTAATTTGCTTAAGGCTTACTAAGCTAAGTTAGCTTACTCTGTGTGTTTTTATTACTCTGTTTTATAGATTTTTGCTGTAAGTTACGAGCTCAGGGATCGTTATCGAAGTCATCTACACTATCGTCAACCTTCAGTACTTTTAAAAGTCTATTTTCGAACTTATGGCATGTATAGGCTAATATGTATGTTGTTCGACCTTGAATATGTAAAACTTAAGCCATATGAAAATGGCTTAATCTATGTATAACTTAAGCCATGAGAAAATAGCTTAATCTCCATGATAATTTCGGTCATACTTTGGTTATGGTTTGAGTTCACTTTTGGTTATGATGTTATATATATTCTGCATGAATGGTCTATGTGATAAATTTTATATGTTTGAAAATGGCTTAATGATATGTTTAGAAAATGCAAATTATAAAATGTTTATACATGTTTCCATGTGCGATTGTATACTTGTTTGTGATGAAATAAAGTTGGGAGGAAAAATGATGATAAGTATGTGCATATTCGTTAATAAGATGAAAATTAACCAAATGAATAGTAACTTTTGTCAATCACTATTATGAACATTATATGTGTTTTATGTGATGTTTAAATGTTTAATTTAATATTAAATGAATACAAAAAATGAAATGATCTTTATCAAATGATTATAAGTATTACATTTCGTGTAATCCATTTGTGTTTGGTTATAGTATGTGACTAAAGTGTAATGAAGTCTGTTTATCTGTATGTATTATGAGTTTAAATTAAAAGTATAATCAGCTATGTGGTAGTAGAGATTAAATTGACCATTGAAATTCATGTACATGTATGTGATCGTTTTAATTTGTGTTCTTGACTGGTAGTACCTCGTAACCCTAATTCAACGACGGATACGGGTTAACTGTGTTACACACTGGACCACTTCATCCGAGACTGTCTCGAAATGGAAGAGAGGGAGAAAAAGTAAGAAGCGAAGGTAAGTAGTGCTCCATTGAGGGGTAGACCACAAAAGAACTCTAGAAGTGGGGCTACTAGCAGAGGTACGCCAAGGGATGTTACAGTGAGGTCGAGGGCAGAGTGCTTGCAAGGACTTACGTTATTTGTGCCAGTGAAGAGGCAGAGTCTCTTGACGTGATCACGGGTACCTTTACTATCCATAATATATCTGGCATTGCTTTAATTATCCCGGGGTCTACCCACTCCTATATTTGTATGGAATTGATACCTCGAATGAGCATGATAGTAGAGTCCACTGAATTTGTGATAAGAGTGTTCAATCCCTTGGGTAGATATGTGTTAGTAGACCAAGTGTGTAGAAATTGTCCATTGACAATTAGAGGTCATTATTTTTCGGCTAACTTGATGTTATTGCCGTTTAATGAATTTGATGTAATCCTTGGGATGGATTGGTTGACTTTTCATAGTGTTGTAGTGGACTGTCACTATAGGAAAACAGACTTAAAAGTGTCACTAAAACTATTTGTGCCGATTTCACAAGCACTGCAAAAAATGCCGCTATAGGAAATGCCGCAAAAATTTACGGCATTTATTTGAAAAAAACGCCATAAAAGATCATGACTTTTAACGGCGTTTGTGGGGGAAGCACCGTTAAAATTCATGGCTTATAGCGGCGTTTGTGGGGGAAGAGCCGCTAAAAGTCATGGATTTTAGCGGCGTTTGTGGTGGAAGCGCCGCTAAAAGTCCTCGTTTTTAGCGGCGTTTGTGGGGGAAGCACCGCTAAAGGCCATGGCTTTTAGCATGAAATCCAACCAAAAACAACAATTGTATCATAAACAATAAAACAAAAAACGTTAAATCTAAATGATACTTCAAATTCAATGAAAGATATGTGATGTAAATTAATAAATGAAGTATAACTCGAAATATTCTTCCAATAATGTTAAATGTGACAATGTTAAAAATATTCTTACAATGAGAAAACAAATGTCTAAGATGGCGGCTTTTGCGACTGCTGAAACATCTTCATCATATGCTGAAGCTGTAGCTGGAGCTCATCGTACTTTCTGCTCTACTCTGCTGCCTCTGCCTCCCTCCCTACTACATCCGCTCTAAGTTGTTGCTGGAGTTCTTCATATTTTCTTTCAACCTCAGCAATTTGCTCAACTGTGCTTGCTTGCATCTGAGCTATCTGGTCTCTTAACCTCTGAACTTCAGCTTGAGCTTGACTCTCGGAAGGCATGTATTACTGGGAGCTAGATCCAAAATATTGGGTCAGGGTAACACCAGATCCTTGAAATCAAACCTGAACATACTTTTCAGGACCCAAAACTTCAGTAATAATTCTGTTATCAATGTTCTCAAGATTAGCAGAACTATCAGTCGAAGCAATCACTTCATACTCTGCCTTCTTCTCCTTTAGTTTCTCCTAATAAATTAATGAAAGAGTTAGAAACGAAATATATAATAAAAATGAATGCAACATAACTTAACATTATTTAAAACTACTAACGACGAATTAAACCATTATAATTAAACATTATAAATATTTATAATAAATTAAATTTTATTAAGTAAATATACCATAATTTCTCCAGCTTCGGATGTCATAGGAGATCCATCTTTCTTCCTATGCGTAATCTTAAAAAGCTGAAGGAGTCCACTTTTTGACCAGACGAGACTTCCTATAATATAATAGTAAAAATATCATTTAATAGTAGAAAGTCATTAATATTTGATAGAATTAATAAATTCATAATACCTCAGCCTCAGCTACAGAAGCAAAACTTCTCGACCCTGCCATGTGCGTGAATTTTTGTTTTTGCCTGCTACTTGTTCCAACTCGTTCACGGTCCTACATAATGAAATTATTATTACGTATATAGTAAACACTATATAATGAAAAATTTATAAGAATTTGGAAGTACGTAATACCTATCTTTTCTTTGAATTCTAGAATCTAACCGCATCTCCCCATTGGTATCTCAGCATTCTCGGTGGGACATTTTGCAATTTTTTACCCAATGCCTTCTTGATATAGTCATCTGAGACCTCTAAATCAAATCTCTCCTAAAAAAATACAAGTTTAGAATGTAAATATAAATGAAACTTAAACCAAAGTATTATAAATTACATTCACGTTTTGTTACCTTAATATTATCGAGAGCTTGATTTTTGTCGCTATCAGGCATGTGATGCCATGATTCGTAGTTGATGGGAAACATATTGGAATTTTGTGCTATAATGCCCAAATAGCCTGCTAAAAGTCGTGCTTTAGATCCAACAGGCTGACCATGACTGTTTCTACTTACTTTGACACGCTCGACAGGATTTAAGTAGTATAAATCTTTAAGTAGCATATGTCCCTGACCTCTGCGTGTCCCACCACTTTCAGCTGAAAAATTATATATTATTATTTATATTAAAATTGAAAAATAAATCAATAATAAAAGTCAACACACATGTAAAATAAACCTAACATTACTCGTTAAGTGTCTCCGGCACATTCGAAGATCCAATAACTGTTTGTTGTTCACTATTTGCTTTTTCCTAATTTGGAGTATTCTAGACAATACTTAAATCTTGTAATCTTCTTCTACGCATTTTTCCTACAATACACATAAAATAGTTGAAATTTTAGTAACAAATTACAACAATAATAGTACATATAAAATAGTTAAATTATATAACATGAGCAAGATTAAAATTATAATATTACATATAACTAAAAAATCGTAAAATCTTACTACATCATAATTTGTAAATATCTTCATTCACATCCTGACGAACCCATTGAAATTGTGTACTAGTACTAGGGATATTTTCATTTAAGTTTTGTTCTGGAAAAGGCAAAGTTTCTGATCTTTCGACGATGTCATCTCTACTTCCATTACCCATGTCAAACAAGTCTCTAGGGGTGTTTCAGAGTACAACGTACCAACCCTCACTAGTTGGATCTTTCAAGTAAAAAACCTGTTTCACATGAGAAGAAAATACATACGGCTCATCTATCAATTGTTCTCCAGTGTGAATCAATCGAGAGAAATTCACCATTGTAAAACCAAATTGATCGTTTTTAATTCCGCGAGCAGTATTAACATCAACCTAATCACATCGAAATAAGACAACTTTCCATTTTCCATAGTAATCTAACTCAATAATATCAGTAAGAAGTCTGTAATACTCCACATTTCCCTCAACGGGATTACTGTCACTAGCACTAGCATAACTTGTAATTGAAGAATTAACAACTATTCCACAATTTTGAGTTCTCCTCAATTTCTCGCGATATTTTGTATGAAATCTGAATTCATTGATGATGAGGGCATTATATCTTTTTACTACTCTATTCAGGCCTTGGGAAAGCCATTTAACTTCGTCATTAACGTCCTTCCCACTCCTAACCTATTGAATCGAAAGTAAATTGAGTAATTATAAATGTTATGAGAAAACATTATTATTTGTCAATAAAAGGTTGAGTTGCATACCGTTTGGCTTAACCATTCATGGAAAGATTCTGTGAATAACTTATTAATCTCTCGTTGTTCTAATCTTCGGGAGCGTGAACGAGATCTCAAGATTTGTTTGTACTCACTATGTTAAAAAGAGGTTTAGTTGGTTAGAAAATAAACAAATCAAAAAGATGAATATTTATCATATTCTAGAACTTACTTGCGTAATGGTTCAATTGAATCGTGGTGAAAAAGAACATATCTATGTGCTTGTACCCAAGATCTTTCATCTAATTCTGCAATTTCAACTTTACCGATTGGTTCTCCATAACTTTGAAATAAATAAGTTTTGGCAAAGCTGGGATCATTGAGCCCAGCATTTCTACTTGGTCTATTCAATCTTGTTTCAACATCTTCTAAATATCTAGAACAGAAGGTCATACACTCCTCCGCCAAGTAGCCTTCAGCAATTGATCCTTCTGGATAACGATTATTTTGACAATAAGACTTCAATTTTCTTAGGAACCTAAACACGATAGACAACATTATCAAAAGTTGTGACTAAATGTATAGAGGTGAATGAATGAATACTTTACAAATAAATTAACACATTTCTATAGGATACATCCATCGATAGAAAGCCGGTCCACCAATTATTGCTTCACGAGGGAGATGGATTACCAAGTGCACCATAATAGTGAAGAATGAAGGTGGAAAGATCTTCTCCAAATTGCATAAAGTCAAAGCAGCTCGATCCTGTACTTTCTTAAGTTCTTCAACATCCAAAACTTTGCCACAAATAGCTTTCATTATATTGGAAAGTTCAATTATACAGGACGTAACCTTTTTTGACATACAGCATCACAAAGCAAGTGGGAGTAAATCTTACATCAAGATGTGATAATCATGTGATTTTAAAGAATATAGTCTTCAATCTTTAAGACTCACACATCGAGATATATTTGATGTATATGCATCTGGGACCTTTATATCCTTCAACACCGTGCAGAATACTTCTTTCTCTTCCTTCGACATTGCAAAAATTGGAGGCGGCAATCGATAGTTCCCATTCGAAAGTACTTTGGGATAAAGATCACACCGAATTCCCATGTCAACTAAATCAAGTTGACTCTGAAGATTGTCTTTTTATTTTCCATCAACATTCAAAATTGTCCCGATGATGTTCTTGCAAACATTCTTCTCAATATGCATGACATCAAGATTGTATCGTAAAATGTGATGCTCCTAATAAGGCAACTAAAAAAAATACTTCTTTTTTTTTCCACAAGTTCACCTCATTAGGATCATCCTCTTCATCAAATTCATCATCAGATTCGTCCCTCGATCTTCTCTTTGTTTGTATGTTGGATGGTTGATTCATATTCCCATAACTGAAATCCATATCTTTTAACATAAACAAGATTTCAAATCTAATGTTCTGCTCAGGAGCTTCTCTAAACTCTTTAATACCGTCAAATAAAGTCCTCTGAAATCTAAATCTATGATTTCCATCCGGCCACCAACGATGCCCCATATAAGAGAACTTTTCCAATTATATAACCATTTTGAACATGTTTGCGCAGCACAACAATGACAAGCATAACGTCTTTTGGTGCTCCAACCAGATAAATAGGCATAAGCTGGGAAATTATTAATTGTCCATAACAAAGCTACACGTAAATTGAAGTTCTCCTTTCTCAATACATTATATGTCTCAACCCTCGACCATAATTGTTTTAACTCTTTAATAAGTGGCTGCAAATAAATGCTAATATCATTTCCGAGACCTTTCTCTCCAGGGATATCATAGATAATATAAAAGAAGATTGCTTCATGCAAATCCATGGAGGCAAATTGTAAGGAACAAGCACTATAGGTCAAGTACTGTACGAAGTACTCATGATTTTAAAAGGATTAAAGTTGTCAGCTGCTAGCCCAAGTCTCACAATCTGAGGATCGCTTGCAAAGCTTAGAAATTTACAGTCAAACAATTTCCAAGCTAAAGAATCAGCAGGATGCCTTAATAATCCATCATCGGTTCGTTCATCATTATGCCACCTCATAGAATCAGCTGTCTTTGACGACATGAAAAGCCTTTGAAGTCTTAGTATTAGAGGAAAATATCGCAAAACCTTGACTGACTTCTTTCTTAACTGTGCCCCACCTTCGTCCGTATTCATATATTCTGTATTCCTATTCATCCAATGAGACTTACCGCAAACATGACAAGACTGTTGGTTTTTCTGATCAACCCAGTACAACATGCAGTCATTTGGGCAACTATGAATTTTATCGTACCCAAGGCCTAAATCTTTTATTAGTTTCTTCATATCTTAACAGGACTGAGGGATTTTTGCAAATGGAAACATCTCTCCCAGAAACTCTAGCAGCATTGTAAAAGAGTTTCTGATCCACCCTCCCAAACATTTTAAATGAAATAGACGAATGCAGAAAGACAATTTTGAATATTTTGATCCCTCGTAAAGTTATTCATTCATTTCATTAAGTAAATTGTAGAACTTCGCCGCTTCTTCATTTGGCTCCTCATCAGGTGCAATTGTTCCCGTTTCGATAAAAACATTTCCACCAATATTACAATCATCGGATGCAATAAAGTCAGGTGGAAACGGTTGCTCACCATGACTGTGCATATTAAATGCATCCCGCAACATACCTTCCATGTTATCTTGTCTAACATACTGATGGTAAGCAGTATCAGGATAAGTCAGATTAATTGTTGAAGAAGTTCCACTAGATGTACACTCTCCATGGAAAATCCATTTTTTATACCCCTGAATAAAGCCATCAACAATTAAATGTTCATAGACAACTTCACGAAAATGCCAATTGATGTTGCCACACCTCTTACACGAGAAAAAAATCAAATTCTCTTGGCTTGCATTTTGAAATGCAAAATTTAGGAAAGTTTGTACTCCATTTCGATAGTCGTTGCTTACCCTTGACAAATTCATCCAACTCCTATCCATTTTGTTGTTCTTGAAGTCTAAAGTTGACAATAAATTGCGTTTACTAAAATAGATAATATATATCAAGTATAAATTATCTAATGGGTGTAAACTAATTCAGCCAAGTTGCGGGATTTTCAAGTGTATATTTATGTATTACGTAAGTTAAGTAAGTTTTGTAAGTTATATAAGTTATGTTATGATATACATTTATGTAAGGTATGTAAGTTATGATATGATATATATTTATGTATTATGTAAGTTATGATATGATATATATTTATGTATTATGTAAGGTATATAAGTTATTATATGATATATATTTATGTATTTTGTAAGGTATATAAGTTATGTAAGTTATGATATGATATATATTTATGTAAGTTATTATATGATATATATTTAACATTAAGATAAATATTATTTCCCTTTAAAAAATTACTTTAATTAAATAAAATTTAAATAAATTAATCCAAAATATGTAATTTAAGAGAAATTGTGTATAAAAAGTTGAAAACCGTATAAGATGAAATGTCAACTTTGTTCCATAAAAAATAAATAATAAAAATAAAATTTGACAATGTGGAAAATCACATGGAAAATAAAATTTATTTTAATTAAATAATATTTAAATAAATTAATCCAAAATATGTAATTTAAAAAATTGTGATTAAAAAGTTGAAAACCGTATAAGATGAAATGTCAACTTTATTCCATAAAAAATAAATAATAAAAATAAAATTTGACGATGTGGAAAATCACATATGGAAAATAAAATTTATTTTAATTAAATAATATTTAAATAAATTAATCCAAAATATGTAATTTAAAAAATTGTGTATAAAAAGTTGAAAATCGTATAAGATGAAATGTTAACTTTGTTCCATAAAAAATAAATAATAAAAATAAAATTTGATGATGTGGAAAATCATATGGAAAAAAATTATTTTAATTAAATAATATTTAAATAAATTATTTTAATTAAATAATATTTAAATAAATTAATCCAAATTATTATAAGATTGAACCTTGTTTTAATATGGTAATGGCATTATCGACTAACACTATCATTCATGACATGTACTATAGTCTTTATATAGACATGTTTCGCTTTTATTTGACAAATCACATGTGCAGTTAAAATATAGATGTATAATAGTCCACACTTAATTTAATTTATATTTTTCAAGTCATCTTTTCTTAAGTACATGTTAAAACATTGTGTGAACATCCGTATTTAACTTAAAGGCTATGATATATTTTGAATAAAAAATTTAACTTAAATGATAAAACGAAAGATAATATTTGTGATAAAACGGACGAGAATATTTCAATAATAATTTTAACTTAATTATAAAAATATATAAAGTATTTTATTAAATAAATGTATAGGAGATGGGACATATTATACTAATAATTAAATTTATTAAAAATCGTCATAGAAATATAGAAATATTAAATCACAAATTACAAAAATAGGGTAGAAAAAATTCATATGGCAAGCATACATGTAGATAGGTATAATATTATTAAAAGGTTGCAAATTGAGCAGAAATGATTCCTTTTATAGTATTAATGTAATTAAGAACATAGGCATTTGAACCAGTAGCAAAGATCCCTAAGCAAAGCGAGGCAAATGAAGTGGAAGTTGGTGTACATGTGCAAACATGTGTGTGATTTCTAGAAAGTGTCGATTTTAATCTCAAGGCTGAGAAAGGTATATATGATAAATTTTGATGAACCAAAGTTTTGTACTTGATGACCTCTAAATTTGGGTATTATTATATCTATGTATTGTAGAGGAAAACAATGACAAATTAAATATACATACCTCTTAGAAATTGTAAACTGGAAGGTAGAGTCGATTAAATTGGATGGCAAATTAAATTACACCTGCAAACAATGAACAACCATGAAATTAAAAAATAATGTAAGGATAAATAAGAATAGTAATTTAAAAAATGAAAAAAAAATAAAAGATTAACTAACCTTTTGGCTATCTAGGCTTTCTGTGTATTGCTTTAGTGTATGAAAGCTACCAAATTTGCCAAATTTTGCCAGCTGAGCAGGAATCCCTCCAGCCAAATTCGAATCTCAATAACTTTATGATTTGTCACAATTTCATCCAAAAATTGCTTCAAACTTCTCAGCTTCCATGATTTTAAAAGAATTTTTGCACTTATATTTTATATAGCCCTTTGTTCTAATATATTCAAAACAAAATTAGAGAATGCAATAGCTTATCATTGTTCTCCTATCTCAATGGGGAACTCCATATCCTTACAAATTAGTGCTACTTTTTCATGTAGGTTGATATCACTGCTATAGCTACATCTCATAGGTGAAACAATGTCAACTTACAGGAGTTGAAGTTTGATTACATTATCATTGAGAGTTTATACTTATCTATGCTTCCAAGAAAATTTTGTATTCAAAGATACAATATAATTATAAATGATCAACATGATGATTTGCAGTCGCTAACATCTAGAACCTTGAAAATTTATAATTTCTCATTCTCATTGAGTACATTTACTTGTCATAGAGAATTACTTGTCATTGAAAGTGTGTTCAAATCAAACCCCAAAGCTTGTCTTGTCGTTGTATCCACTTCATTAGATTCCTCAAAAGGAAATGATGTTTTAAAACCATTTTTAAACATGGGGTTTAATTTAATTACTGTAAGTCCTGATTTTGATTCTATATTCAAGCACACATATGCAGAAACATGGTTTAATCAATTAAAGACAGGTAATATCAATCCAGGTCAGGTTTCTTTAGGACAAAACCTGTCTAATCTACTCATTCGATTGGTCTTGTTATACAAATATGGCGGCGTTTGTATCGACACAGATGTTATTGTTTTAAAAAGTTTCAACAATTTGAGAAATGTGATTGGTGCACAGTCCATGAACATTGAGACCAAAACGTGGAGTAGATTAAACAGTGTTGTGTTGGTTTTTGATAAACATCATCCATTGTTGTACAAATGTAAAAAAACGCAAAAAATGCACATAAACCCAATTCATATTTTTAACAAATTCATCATATTTATTCATTACCTATAGGAAACCAAAACGCACATAAACCCAAACCCAAAACTCACAAAATAAGAGGTTGTGACAGAAATACCTATAGCACTCAAAATTCCAGGGCAGCGGCAGAGAAAAGAGGCTATGACAGAGAGAAAAGTATTTGCCGGAGAGAAAACGAATTTCAGAAATTAGGGATTTCAATCAGTTGGGGTTTGGGAAATTGTGGAAACTAATTTGGGGAAGACACTGTTGGGGAAAATGGGAGAAAATAAATTGGGAAATTGGGAAACTAGAGCTACATGAAATCGAGGTAAAATGATTTTGGGGGAAAATGGTAGAAAATAAATTGGGAAATTGGGAATGAATCAGGGTTATCTGATTTAGGGGAAAATTAAGGAAATTCAGGGCTAAACAAACAACGCCGTTTAAGTGAAATTTAATTGAGCCTTGCGGCATTTATCAAAAGTGCCACCAACACAGATAAAACGACAACGTTTTGGCTACTCATAATCGATATTTGTGGCATTTTATAAAAAATGCCACTAAAAAGTAGACAAAAATGGCAGTGTTTTGAACAGGCTTAAAATATCTTTGCGGCATTTTAGTAAAAATGCTAGTAATTGGCAAACAAAAACAACAGCATTTGCACTCTCTTCAAACATATTAGCGGTGTTTTTTGTAAAAACGCTGCTAAGGACGTCTTTTTTGTGGATTTTTAGTAAGAGTGCCACTAAAAAGAAGAAAAAAATGACAGCGTTTTAAAGACTCTTAAAACATATTTGCGGTGTTTTTTTGTAAAAACGCCACTAAAAGCTATCCTTTTGCGGCGTCTTACCCAAAACGCCACTAAAACAAAGCTTTAAAATGGCAACGTTTTGCAATCATTTTGCCATTTCACTTTTTTATTCATTTTTTATTGTTTGTGTTTTGTTTTTTGCTCTTACATTAATATCTATATATATACTTAATATCCATATGAAATTTATTTTTTAGAATTTAGGGTTTATGGTTTAAGACTTTATGATTTATGGTTTATAATTTAGAGTTTAGAATTTAGGGTCTATAGTTTATGTGTTTAGAGGTTATGATAGGGTTTGGGGTTTAAGGGTTAGGGTTTAGTGTTTGGATTTTTAAGGGTTTATGATTTAAGATTTAGGGTTTACGGTGTAGGGGTTAGGGTTTATTGTTTAGAGTTTTAAGGGTTTATGATTTGAGATTTAGGGTCTGATGTTGAATGGGTTATTAGTTAGTGTTTATAATTTTATGGGTTTATGATTGGGATTTAGGGTTTGGGGTTTAAAGGGTTATTAATTTAAGTGGTTAGGGGTTAGGGACTAAAGAAAGCCATAACATTGATTTTAACAGCCTCGTAACTTAATTAAATGAAAACTTCTAAATAGTTTAGTTATCAAAGTGTAACTTTTCATAATTAAGTAACTAAAATGAAATTAACTTTCCTATAGCTAAGTGAATGGTGTAGTTAATTTATATTGTTTATAAAGTTGGTTTCAGATATGATCAAAATAAAATCGAATTCAAAATAAAAATAAGACCTTATTTAATTTGTTATAATTTGGTCCTATCCAAAATAGATAGTTACCTATCCATATCAATCTGTTACTTTATTTAATTATTTTTCAATAAATAATTTTTTATAATTTTAATAAATTAAAATGAATATTATCTCTTTTACAATTATATAACAGATTATTTAATATATAAATTAAAAAACACTAATTAATCTAAACCCTAAACTCTTAATTACAATCCCCAAAACCCTAAATCATACAACATAACCCATCAACCCTAAACCCCAACCTTTAAACCTATAATCCCTAAACCCATAATCCATAAACCTTAAAATAGTTTATATCTATAGCGACACTTTTTTAAAAAGCGCCACTAATGCCACTGAAGCTCAAAATAAAATGACGTCGTTCTGTTTAATCTTTTAACGGCGTTTATATATCGACCTATAGCGGCACTTTCTTGAAAACGCCGCTAATACTCGACCTATTGCGGCGTTTTTAAGAAAGTGCCGCTAATGCCACTGTAGCTCAAAATAAACCACGTGGCTTAATCTTTTAGCGGCGTTTTTTATAGGTCGACCTATAGCGGCGCTTTTCTAGAAACGCCGCTAATGCTCGATCTTTTGTGGCATTTTTAGGGAAGCACTGCTAATGCCACGGAAGCTCAACTTAAACGACGTCGTTCAGCTTAATCTTTTGGCAGCGCTCTCCTAAAAACCCCGCTAATTCTCGATATATTGTGGCATTTTTAGGAAAGTGCTGCTAATGCCACGGAAGCTCAATATAAATGACGACGTTCGGCTGTATCTTTTAGCTGCATTTTTAAGGAATCGCCGCTATAGGTTGACCTATAGCGGTGCTTTCTTAAAAACGCTATTAATGCTCGATCTATTGCGGCGTTTTGTGGGAAGCACTGCTAATGCGCAATCTTTAGTGGCGTTTTCTATTCAAACGCCGCTAAAAGGGCCGCTAAAAGCCTGTTTTGCTGTAATGTGTGGGAGAAAAGTTATTGAGTTGAAATGTGAAGACGAGAATATTCTTTGAGTTGGACCAGATGAGTCAGACAATTTGCCTGTAATAGTATCATATTTGACGGCTGAGAAATATTTGAGAAAATGATATGAGGCTTATCTCGCTTTTGTGCTGAATACTTAAGTGTTTGAATTGAAGATTGAATCAGTAACAGTGGTTTGTGAGTTTGTAGATGTGTTCCCGGAGGAATTACCCGGATTACCTCCAGTGAGGGAAGTTGAGTTTGGAATCGAGTTGGCCATCGTACGACACCTATCTCGATTGCTCCGTATAGGATGGCTCCTACGGAGTTAAAGGAGTTGAAAGTTCAACTACAAGATTTAACTGACAAGGGTTTTGTGAGACCGAGTTTTTCCTCGTGAGGTACTCCGTTGCTCTTTGTGAAAAAGAAAGATGGGTCGATGAGGTTATGTATCGACTATAGATAGCTCAATAAGGTAATAGTGAAGAACAAGTATCCTTTTCCAATGATCGATGACTATTTAATCAGTTAAAGGGAGCCACTGTATTTTCCAAGATTGACCTAAGGTAAGGATACTACCAGTTAAGGGTAAAAGAACAAGATGTATCAAAGACTGCGTTTCGAACAAGATACGGGCATTATGAGTTCCTGTCATGCCCTTTGGTTTAACTAATGCCCCGATGATGTTTATGGATTTGATGAACCTCATTTTTCAGTTGTATTTGGATAAATTCGTGGTGGTCTTTATTGATGACATACTGATTTAC
Source organism: Gossypium hirsutum (assembly GCF_007990345.1). NCBI lineage: Eukaryota > Viridiplantae > Streptophyta > Magnoliopsida > Malvales > Malvaceae > Gossypium > Gossypium hirsutum. The sequence continues at coordinate 85,522,251 of NC_053429.1, forward strand.
TCGCATGATGAGAGTGAGCACGCTAAGCATTTGAGGAGTGTATTACAGACCCTGAGAGACAAACAATTGTACGCCAAGTTCAGTAAGAGCAAATTCTGGCTTAAGGAGGTTGGATTTCTAGGACATATTTTTTCGGGTGATGGGATTAGAGTTGACTCAAGCAAAATCTCGGCTATTGTTGACTGGAAACTGCCGAAGAATGTGACAGAGGTCCGAAGCTTTTTGGGTTTGGCTAGATACTATAGGCGGTTTGTAAACGGATTCTCTATGATAGCTACCCCGATGACACGAATGTTGCAAAAAGATGTCAAGTTCGAATGGGTAGAAAAGTGCCAACAGAGTTTTGAGCAATTAAAGACTTTATTGACTGAAGCCCTAGTGTTAGTGCAACCAGAGTTGGGCAATGCAATGCTAATGATGAAATGAATGCAAAAAAGAGGCGTTGATTTTGATTCAATTATATTAGAACAACTTTTCCAGAAAACAAATTTCTTTACATAGAATGGATACATATACGACCTTTCCCTCATACTCCAGGCGAAGACATTGATCCTTTCCTTCATATCCAAATGTTAAGATCAAATCTCGCGAACTTTCCAATGGGTGCCTCTACTAGCTTCTTTTTTCTTGATCTAGGCTGTGACCCATTACTCACTCATCCCCGTGAGGCTCGTTAGCTTCTTTAAGAAGTCAGGATGTTGACATCTCTTGAATAATCTTTGTAAGCTTGAATTTTTGGGCAACGAACCAAAGTCATGTACTCCTCGGACTATCACCTTTCTCTCGTGTTTTCTCGGACCATATTCGGACGGCCGTATTGTCTTCTACTTTATCAAAAAATCTAATTTCCATAACAAGCTCTCTATTTAGCAACTGAATGTGAATCAACACCTCTTTTCTTTGATGAAAATGCAATGCAATCATACCCAAAATAAAATGAAATAGGTTAGTACAAAGCAAAAGCAAGTAAGAAAGAAATAAATAGAGCACCTATTCGGGTGACCACTAGGGTTTGGTATGGTTTTACCTAGGGTAGCCTCTTAAGGCTCAATATACGCGGTTTGGTTCTAAAGTAAAGGGTACCTAAACCAGCAGCTTCCTCAATCCTCACCCATTATAGGCTCATACATACCAAATTCAGTTCAGGGGAATACATTTCCCTATGGCTATACGGAGATGAAAATCTCATGAAGACATAGGTGCAGATGTATTCCGAAAGCAATCCACTATCCCATACGGAGGTGAAGGCCTCACGAAGGAATAGTTTCTCACTCCCACTGTAACACCCTATACCCGTAACCTACGCCAGGTCGGAGCATGAGGCATTACCTAACTTTATCTCATGCATACAAATAGTCTCAAGTCACCGAGACTTGGTCCAAATTAAAAAATTTTCAATTTCTACTTTAAACTTCTTATTATGGGCCTACGAGCCTCAAATCGACTGTTGAAAACTATTCGGACCATTTCGGGTCCTTAAACTAACCTTAAGAAATTTGCCTTAAAAATAGGGCACACGCCCGTGTGATCATTTCGACATGGTTGTGCTGATGGTCCTTGTGACTCACACGACCTAAGCACCCTGGGACACGCCTGTGTCCCACACCCATGTGGAATTAAATTTAAATTCACACCTACAAGAGTTTTCACACGACCAGACACACGATCGTGTCAATGGTCTGTGTCCCTCACATGGCCAGGACATGCCCATGTCTTAGCCCATGTGCAAAAACCTGGGTATTCTATTTTTGATGTCAGCATCCCTAAAATGTCACACGGCCATGGCACATGCCCGTGTACTAGGCCGTGTCCTCCACACGGCTGAGACACACGGTCATGTCTCTGCCCGTGTTTTTATTATCATGCATACTGACTTAAAATATTTAGGTGCAGAGGACACACGTCGGGACCATATGCCTATGGGGCTGACCGTGTGTCACACACGGCCTAGACACATGCCCATTCATCTACCCGTATGGACAATATAAGACTATTTACCAAGCCTTATTGCTACCCTTGCATACCTATTTTTATATCAATGCCAAAACAGGCATAATTTTCAAAATCAAATCAACCATAATAGACATTCACTCAACCATGAAGATGCATCTTTTATAAACTCAAAATGAATGTTAGCCATCATTCAAGGCTTAATGCAAAATGTGGGACCTATCCCAAGCCAACACATTTGGCTAATTCTTAAAGACACAAAATAATAAGGTCTAGCCCTATATATACCATCTTCAAAAATATAAATCCACCTATACCGAATGTTTCGGTGGATAGTGTGATCGATATCTCTGACTTCCGGTGATCCTTGAGCTACTTAGGCAGCACTAAAAGGAAATGGAAAGGAAAGGGAGTAAGCATAGAGCTCAGTAAGTCGTATATAAATAAGTATACCACAACATCTATTCATAATCAACATGCTCATAACACCGAAGTAGGCATAAGTGTAACTTACTCATTACCATCCATACAAGTCACATATTATATATATTGAGCTCATATCTCATACATACCAATTAGGTACCTATTCACAACACGGTTATACTTTCCTCATTAGCTCAAGAACATAACATTCACCGTTGAGCCATTTGGAATATCACCGGGTATTCATTAAGCCTCAAACATGGGTAAGGTGCCAATGCCGTGTCCCAGACATGGTCTTACACTGGCTCATATCTCAAGTCGATTCCATGTCCTAGACATGGTCTTACATTGACTATCATCTTGTAGCCCATGCATGTCCCAGACATGTCTTACACTGGCTTATGCCTCGAGGCCGATGCATGTCCCAGACATGTCTTACACTAGCCCTCGTCTCAATATAGATGCCATGTCTCAGACATGGTCTTACACTGGCTCTCATAATGTGGCCGATGCATGTCTCAGACATGTCTTACACTAGCTCACACAAGTAACCCCAATGTCACAACATGAATTTCCAGTTTATTTCCTATGTTCAACGAGAACTCTACTATTTCTATTATCATCATGCTTTCTCAATTCCACAATCAAGAAATTCATGCTATATTAAATTTAAATGCAATTCAACACCTACATTAGCAATTTTGTTGTATTATTTATATACAACTTGCATCGGATTACAAAATACACACAACTAGTCGGTTTAGTCGATTTGCTTGGCTTTCCCCCGATCTAGGTTCAGATTTGGAAAATCTTGATCTATATTAGAAAAATACACTCATTTAGTCACTAAATGAAATCAGGCAATCCAAAAATTCACGTATTAGGTAAAATGACCATTCTGCCTCTAAACCTTGAAAAAATGACCATTTTGCCCCTATGATCAAAAATTGATTTTATCGAATTTATTCGTATTTCAAGCCTAGCCGAACTCTTTTTACTCTTATAGCAACCCCAAATTCTCACTATTTCACACACTTATCACTTATTTTGCAACTAATGCAAAATAGTCCCTTTAGGTGTTTTCAAGCTAACACCTTTCACAAAAGTTGTTTATGACACAACTAGGACTCATTTTCTTCCATAAAAACTTAGAAAACACTACAAATCTATTCATGGGAAAACCCTAAACTCTTAATCATTTTGCAAAATAGACCCCTCATTTGAAAGCTTATGCTTCAAGGAGTCCAAAAATGTAAAAATCATTAAAAGAAACTATCAAAATCACTTACTTGCAAGTGCTTCAAGTTGTTGAAAAATTTAAGCTTTCAAGCCCCCTTTCATAGCTGATATTTTTGGTGGAAAGAGATGAGAAGAAAAGAAATTGACAACTTTTTCTATTTTATTTCTTTTTGGTCAAAAAAGCTACAAAATTTCCATCTAATTTTGAAAATTGTCTCCCCTATGTATCATGGCTGGCTATACTATCAATTAAGGGTCTATTTTCCCATTAAAGACCCCAATTTTGGTTCTCTAACAAAATAACACCTTTAGCTATCAATTTAGGATTTCTATACTTTATGCGATTTAGTCCTTTTTCGTAATTGGGCTAAAAAACGTCAAAATTAACTTACCAAATTTTTCATGTACTAATAGATTAATGCTATAACATCAAAATAATAATAAAATAATATTTTTAACTTTAGATTTGTGGTCTCAAGACCACTGTTCTGACTAGGCCCTAAGTCGGGCTATTACATTTCTACGTTTTAGGGATTTTCGTCCTCGAAAATCTTACCGCGAATAAGTTTGGGTACTGCTCTCTCATAGACTCATCGGGTTACCATGTGGCTTCCTTGACTCCATGTCTATGCCACAAAACTTTCACAAGTGGTATACTCTTACTTCTCAATTGTTTGACTTCCTGGGCTAAAATCTTGACTGGCTCTTCGCCATACGTCATGTCCGGAAGAATCTCAACCTCTGTCGACTCAATCACATGTGAAGGGTCTAATCTATATCGACGTAGCATGGACACATGAAACACATTGTGAATCTTTTCCAATTCCAGTTGTAAATCCAATTAGTAGGCAACTGGCCCCACTCTCTCAGTAACCATATAAGGTCTTATGAAACAAGGACTCAACTTGCCTTTTCTACCAAATCTGAGAACTTTTATCCATGGAGATACTTTCAAAAATACCTTATCACCAACTTGAAATTCAATTTTCTTTTGTTTCAAATCTGCATATGATTTCTATCTATCTGAGGCAACCTTCAAGCAGTTATGAATCACTTTAACTATCTCTTCAATCTCTTTGACTAAATCAACCCCGTGAATCTGACTCTCTCTAAGCTCAGTCCAATATAAGGGCGTTTGACACTTTCGTCCATACAAAGCCTCATAAGGTGCCATTTTCAGACTTGTCTGATAATTGTTATTATAGACGAATTCAACCAACGGTAGATATTTTTCCCAACTACTTTGGAACTCAAGGACGCAACACCGTAACATGTCCTCTAAATCTGTATTACCCTCTCTGACTGTCCGTCGGTTTACGGATGGAAAGCTGTGCTAAAACAGAACTTTGTTCCCAATGCCTCTAGTAACTTTTTCCTAAACCTCGAGGTAAATCTCGGGTCTTTGTCTAAAATAATCGATATGGGCACCCCGTGTAGTCTCACAATCTCAGAGATATACAAGTCAACCAGTCTCTTAAGGGAGTAATCGGTACGCATAAGTATGAAGTGTGCCGACTTTGTTAGCCTATCCACAATAACCCATACTGCATCTGTCTTTTTCGAGGTTACTGGCCCATCACAAAGTCCATAGTAATCCGATCCCACTTCCACTCGAGGACCAAGATAGGCTGAAGTAGACCCGAAGGTACTTGATGTTCAACCTTTACTTGCTGACATACTAGGCACTTGGAGACGAACTCAGAAATGTCTCTTTTCATACCCAACCACCAATACATTTTCTTTAGGTCGTTGTACATTTTCACATTACCTAGGTGAACGGATAAACAACCATTATGCGCCTCTCTCAGAATCTTCTGAATAAGCTCATTCTTCTTGGGTACTCAAACTCTGTCTTTGAACATTATGCATCCATCGGTACTAATACGAAAATCTGATTCAATTCCTGACTCACACTGAATTCTCTTGGCTTGCAATTTCTTATCACCTTTCTAAGCTTTTCGGATCTCTTAAAGAAACATCGGTCTAGCTCTCAACTCTGTTAGAACTGAACCATCATCAGACAAAGCCATATTGGCATTCATTGCTTTCAGCGCAAATAATGATTTTCTACTCAATGCATTGGTGATGACGTTCGCCTTCCCCGGATGGTAGTCAATAATCAACTCGTAATCCTTTAACAGCTCTAACCATCGGCGTTGCTGCAAATTCAACTCCTTTTGAGTTATCAAGTACTTTAAGCTCTTATGGTCGGTAAATACTCGACAGTTCTCTCCATACAAATGGTGTCTCCAAATCTTCAACGCGAACACTACAGCCGCTAGTTCCAAGTCATGGGTCAGGTAATTTCTCTCGTGTGGCTTTAGTTGTCTCGAGGCATAGGCTATAACCTTACCTTCTTGCATGAGTACACACCCCAAACCATTCTAAGAGGCATTGCTATATATCACAAATTCCTTTCCTAACTCCGTTTGCACTAACACTGGTGCTTCAATCAATAAAGCCTTTAGTTTCTCAAAACTTTTTGGCACTTTTCTGTCTATTCAAACTTAACATCTTTTTGCAGTAATCTTGTCATTGGCATAGCTATCATAGAGAATCCGTTTACAAACCATCTGTAGTATCTGGCCAAACCCAAAAAGCTTCGAACTTTAGTTACATTCCTTGGCAATTTCCATTTCACAATAGTCGAGATCTTGCTTGGGTCAACTCGGATCCCGTCACCCGACACAACATGTCCTAGGAACCCGACCTCTTTAAGCTAAAATTCACTCTTGCTAAACTTGGCGTATAACTGCTTGTCTCTCAAGGTTTGTAACACAACCCTCAGATGCTTCGCGTGATCGCTCTCATCACGCAAATAAATCAATATGTCATCGATAAAGACAATGTCAAAGTTATCTAGATACGGTCGAAAAATGCGGTTAATCAAATCCATAAACACTACTGGGACATTAGTCAAACCAAATGGCATGATGATGAACTCATAATGCCCGTATCTTGTCTGAAATGCAGTCTTCAGCACATCTTGCTCTTTCACTCTTAATTGGTAGTAGCCAGACCTCAAATCAATCTTGGAAAATACAGTGGCTCCCTTTAATTGATCGAACAAATCATCTATTCTTGGCAAAGGATATTTGTTCTTCACGGTCACGTTATTGAGCTGTCCATAGTCGATACATAATCTCATCGACCCGTCTTTCTTTTTCATGAAAAGTACCAGAGCACCCCTTGGTGAAATACTCGGTCTTGCAAAGCCCTTATCCATTAGCTCTTGCAACTATGCTTTCAACTCTTTCAACTCTGTTAGAGCCATTCTATATGGAGCAATCGAGATGGGCATTGTACCGGGGACCAATTCAATTCTAAACTCGATTTCCCTCACTGAAGGTAGTCTGGGTAACTCTTCCGGGAACACGTTTGTAAACTCATAGACTACCGGCACTGATTCAATCTTCAACTCAGACACTTGAGTATTCAGCACAGAAGCTAAGTAAGCCTCACATCCTCTTCTCAAATATTTCTCAGCAGTCAAAGACGATACTATTATGGGCAATTTATCCGATTCATCTGGTCCAACCCAAAAAAATTCTTGTCTTCACATTTCAACTCAATAACTTTTCTCCCACAGTCCACTACAACATTATGAGAAGTCAACCAGTCCATCCCAAGGATTACATCAAATTCATTAAATGGAAATAAAATCAAGTTAGCCGAAAAACAATGTCCTTTAACTCTCAAAGGACAATTTTTACACACTTGGTCCACTAGTACATATTTGCCTAAAGGATTAGACACTTTGATCACAAACTCAATGGACTCTACTAGTATGCCTGTACGAGGTATCAATTCTATACAAATGTAAGAGTGGGTAGATCCTGGGTTAATTAAAGTAGCAACAGTTATATCATGGATAGAAAAAGTACCCATAATCACATCGGTAGACTCTGCCTCTTCCTGGGCACATATAGCATAAGTCCTTACAGGTGCTCTGCCCTCAAACCTTACTGCGGTATCTCTTGCCGCATCCCTATTGCTAGCCCCACTTTCGGGGTTCTTTTGTGGTCTACCCTCAATGGTGCACTACTTGCCTTCACTTCTTGCTACCTTTCTCTCTCTTTCATTTTAGGACAATCACGGATAAAATGGTATAGTGACCCACACTTGAAGCAGCCCCTTTCGTTTCTTCTGCACTCACCAAAGTGACGTCTTCCACAATGCGAACACTCCGACTTATTTGGTCGAGCACTGTCGACACTCGTGATCGAAGTGGTCTGGGCTCTAGCTGTTGTGTTTTGCTGATTTCCCCATCTGTCTTTTTTTGAATCCTGCGACTTAAATGCTGCTTTCCTCCTTTCTTTAATCAGCTCTTCGGCCTTACAGGCTCTTTCAACGAGGGCTACAAATTCCCGTAGCTTTAAAATGCCCATAAACACTCGGATGTCTTCATTGAGGCCATTCTCAAACCTCTTACACATGGTGGCTTCTGTAGATACGCACTTTCGTGCATACTTGCTGAGCCTCACAAATTCCTGCTCATATTCCATCACTGACATACGACCTTGCTTTAACTCTAGAAACTCCTTCCTTTTTTATCTATGAATCTTTGAATAATATACTTTTTCTAGAACTCTTCTTGGAAGAATTTCCAAGTGATCCCCTCTCTCAATATGACTGACACGAGAGTATTCACCACTGATAAGCCAAGTCTCATAGGAGCGACACGACACACTTTACGCACTCTTCAGGTGTGCATGACAGTTCATCGAATACCCTTATGGTATTTTCAAGCCAAAACTCTGCCCTCTTCGGGTCATCGTCTATATTAGCCCAAAATTCCTTGGCGCCTTGCTTTCGAATCTTGTCCATTGGAGGTTTCTCCCTCTAGCCATATTTGCACATTGCGGAGCTACCGGGGCATACTGAGGAATCGAAGGAGGTGCGGGAGGTGGAGTGTTTGGGTTTGCACGAATGAATTTTGTGTACCAAGCATCCATCATCCGAAGGTAGGCTTCTTTAGCTCCTACGCCTTGGCCCATAGTCACGGGCTCACTCTCAACCAGTGTGGTCCCTTCGACGGGAGCTGGTGCATTACTTTCCACGTCATCCGCCGTAGCTCTATCAGGATTTAGTTACTATATAAAAACATAATTTATAATCGTTAGAATTTGTCATACTATCAAAATATAGTTATGGCATGTATAACTAGACTCGTACTCTCACTAGGTTAGTCCCAAAACCGACTAAACCATAGTTCTGATACCACTAAATGTAACACCCTATACTTGTAACCTACGCCCGGTCAGAGTATGAGGCATTACCTAACTTTATCTCATGCATACAAACAGTCTCAAGTCACCGAAACTTGGTCTAAATTAAAACTTTTTCAATTTCTACTTTAAACTTCTTATTATGGGCCTACGAGCCCCAAATCGACCGTTGAAAACTATTTAGAACCATTCCGGGTCCTTAAACTACCTTAAGAAATTTGCCTCTAAAATAGGGCACATGCCCATATGGAAGGGCAACACGCCCGTGTGATCATTTCGACATGGTCGTGCTGATGGGCCGTATGAGCACCTTGGGACACGCCTGTGTCCCACACCCGTGTGGAATTAAATTCTAATTCACACCTACAGGGGTTTTCAAACGGCCTGACACACGCCCGTGTCAATGGCCCGTGTCCCTCACATGGCCACCATACGCCCATGTCTTAGCCCGTGTGCAAAAACCTGGGTATTCTGTTTCTAACATCAGCATCCCTAAAATGTCACACGGCCATGGCACATGCCCGTGTACTAGGTCGTGTCCTTTACACAGCTGAGACACACGGTCGTGTCTCTGCCTGTGTGTTTATTATCATGCATACTGACTTGAAATTTTTACGTGCAGGGGACACACAACCAGAACATACTCCCATGGGGCTGACCGTGTGTCACACACAGCCTAGACACATGCCCATGTGTCTACCCATGGACAATATAAGGCTATTTACCAAGCCTTATTTCTACCCTTGCATACCTATTTTTATATCAATACCAAAACAAGCATAATTTCCAAAATCAAATCAACCACAATGGACATTCACTCAACCATGAAGATGCATCTTTTATAAACACAAAATGAATATTAGCCATCATTCAAGGCTTAATGCAAATTGTGGGATCTATCCCAAGCCAACAGATTTGGCCAATTCTCAAAGACACAAAATAATAAGGTCTAGTCCTATACATGCCATATTCAAAAATATAAATCCAACTATACTGAATGTTTCGACTGATAGTGTGATCGATATCTCTGACTTTCAGTGATCCTTGAACTAGTTAGGTGGCATTGAAAGGAAATGGAAAGGAAAGGGAGTAAGCATAGAGCTTAGTAAGTCGCATATAAATAAGTATACCACAACATCAATTCATAATAAACAGGCTCATAACACTAAAGTAGGCATAGGTGTAACTTACTCATTACCATCCATACAAGTCACATATTATATATATTGAGCTCATATCTCATACATACCAAATAGGTACCTATACCATTCAAAACAGGATTATACTTTCTTCATTTGCTCAAGAACATAACATTCAATGTTGAACCATTTGGAATATCACTGGCTATTTAGTAAGCCTAAAACATGGGTAAGGTGCCAATACCATGTCCTAGACATGGTCTTACACTGGCTCATATCTCAAGTCGATGCCATGTCCCAGACATGTCTTACACTGGCTTACGCTTCGAGGCCGATACATGTCCCAGACATGTCTTACACTAGCCCTCGTCTCAATACCGATGCCATGTCCCGAACATGGTCTTACACTGGCTCTCATAATGTGGCCGATGCATGTCCCAAACATGTCTTACCCTAGCTCACACAAATGACCCTAATGTCAAGGCATGACTTTCCAGTTTATTTCCTATGTTCAACGAGAACTCTACTATTTCTATTATCATCACGCTTTCTCAATTCCACAATCAAGCAATTCATGCTATATTAAATTTAAATGCAATTTGACACATACATTTGCAATGTTGTTGTATTATTTATATACAACTTACCTCGGATTACAAAATACACACGACTAGTCGGTTTAGTCGATTTGCTTGGCTTTCTCCTGATCCAGGTTCAGATTTGGAAAATCTTGATCTATATTAGTAAAATACACTCATTTAGTCACTAAATAAAATCAGGCAATCCAAAAATTCACATATTAGGTAAAATGACCATTTTGCCCCTATGCTCAAAAATCAATTTTTATCTAATTTCTTCATATTTCAAGCCTAGTCGGACTCTTTTTTACTCTTATAGAAACCCAAAATTCTCACTATTTCACACACTTATCACTTATTTTGCAACTTATGCAAAATAGTCCCTTTAGGTGTTTTAATGCTAACACCTTTCACAAAAGTTGTTTATGACACAACTACTCATTTTCTTCCATAAAAACTCAGCAAAAACTACAAATCCATTCATTTCAAAACCCTAAAATCTTAATTATTTTGCAAACTAGACCCCTCATTTGAAAGCTTATGCTTCAAGGAGTCCAAAAATGTAAAAATCATTAAGAGAAACTATCAAAATCACTTACTTGAAAGTGCTTCAAGTTACTGAAAAATTTAAGCTTTCAAACCCCCTTTCATAGCTGATATTTATGGTGGAAAGAGATGAGAAGAAAAGAAATTGACAACTTTTTCTATTTTATTTCTTTTTTATCAAAAAAGCTACCAAATTTCCGCCTAATTTTGAAAATTGTCTCCCCTATGTCTCATGGCCGGCTATACTATCAATTAAGGGTCTATTTTCCCATTAAAGACCCACAATTTTGGTTCTCTAACAAAATAACACCTTTAACTATTAATTTAGGACTTTTACACTTTATGCGATTTAGTCCTTTTTCGCAATTGGGCTCACAAACGTTAAAATTAACTTACCAAATTTTTCATATACTAATATATTAATGCTAGAACATTAAAATAATAATAAAATAATCTTTTTAACTTCATATTTGTGGTCCCGAGACCACTGTTCCGACTAGGCCCTAAGTTAGGCTATTACACCCACTTAAAAGGATAAGATCAAACGGTCAAGCAATGCAATATACAGAAATAAACCAAATCACACAGACCAATTAAAGCAAATATGAACAAAGTGATGAAAATTATAACAAATTCAGATGAAATACAATAAAAGGATCGTAAATTTAAAATCGAATCATCAATTTTCGATCAATAAGACAAGAATTAATCAAATCAAGGTTTGACTCTCTTGGTCGTTCCCAGTGGAGTCGCCAAGCTATCGAAACCATTTTCTTTTTTAAATCGACTTTTGTTTTGAAAGCAAAAATGGAAAATGAGAGTCGCCACCAATCCCTTTTTATGATGTGTGATCGGGTCACCTCGTAAAATGGTTATTTTCAATAAACCGTTTTGATTTATTAAAACAATGCTTTTGATCTACAAAATTCAGAAAGACGGGTTCGGGAGTCAGTTACACACAAGGAAAGATTAGCACCCTCGTAACGCCAAAATTGTACCTAGTTGATTAATTAATGTCTTAGTGTCGAGAATTGAAGATTTGAAAAGATTTTACAAATACGATCCTTTGTTAAAATATTATTTAATTTAAAGATTTAGAGAAAAGGGCATATTTCACGTTAATCGAGAAAAAAGAACTATATCCCATAAGTTAGGACACAATGTCTTAAATTTCCGATACGCGAATAAACGCCAAAAAATTTACTTTGGAAGATGTTTGATTATCTCGGTTTTAGAAAGAAATCATATTCCGTAAGTTAGAATACGATCTTTTTGTAATTCCAGAGATTATTTAAAAATTAAAATATTAGTTTGTTTGGATTTATTGAGAAAATCGAAACCCTGTAAGTTAGGGAACGACTTTTCAAATTCCAAAATACGAAAGATTGTTTATTTAAACAATGTTTTATATGTATTGTGTAAAATGTTGCACGACTTTGTAGTAAAATAAATTGCAGTACAATTATACATAATAGAATAATAATAATGAAAAAGATAATAATAACAATAATAATAGTAATGAATAATATGATTTGAAAGTATATATATAAAAAATGAAATAACAATAATAGGAAAAAATAAAGAAAATAAAGCAAGCCGATTAAAAAAAGTAACAATAATAAATAAATAAACAAATAAGAACTGATAAAAATTTAATTAAAAATTGAAATTTAGCAAATAAACAAACAAATAAAGCTATATTAAATAAAATAGTTTTAAAAAAATAATGATATTAATAATAAAATAATAATAAAAATAAATAAAAAAACTAAAGTTTTAAAATCATATAAGAAGACATAAATAAATAAATAAATAACAAAGCGATATAAATAAATAAATGTATTATATTAAAAAAATATGTAAATAAATATAAATATAAATATAGTAATAAAATATTAAATTAATTAATTTAATAATGAAATAGCGAAAATAACAAAAAAGGACTAAATTGAACCTTAAAACAAAATTTTGAGGCAATATTAGAAATAAATAAAAGGAAATGGACCAATTTGAATGCGCGAGTAACAAGGAGGGGCCAAAAGGGAAATAATCCCCGCCCTCCAAAACGCACAGCTTTAGGGAGGACCAAAATGCAATCAAAATAAATCATGAGGTATAAATTATAAATAAGAAAAAATTTAATTGCAAAACTATAAAAAAGCGGAAGGGCTAAAAGTGCAATTAGACCCTTTCGTAAAAACACGCGAATCCTAATGCTGGAGCGGGTCAGTTCTCGAGTCCAATGGCCAAAACGACGTCGTTTTGGTGCCTAAAAGGCCTGTCTAAAACGACGTTGTTTTGGAGGCCTATTTAATGCCAATTTTTTTTAAAAAAAAATCATTTTTACCTCTTCACTAAAAAAATAGAAAAATGTTGTCTTCCCTCCCTCTATCTCAGCCCTCTCTCTAACTAGGGGTCTGGCTATCGGCCGCTGAGCCGGCCACCGGTCACCGATGACACAGCCGCCGTCCACGTGGTCGAAAAAACCCCAAAACCCTGTTTTTACTATTTTGACCCTTCTAAACCTAGATTCGAGCCCAAAATTTTTGAAATCTTCACAAAAATGACCCAAAAGTAGAAAGAGCATTCGATTTCGGCCACTTTTCATCAGAAGTGACTACCTCGGGCGTTCCCGATGACGAAGCACGAAGGTTTGTTTTCTCTAACCCTTTTTTTTCCTTTTTTTTCTATTTACAAAAATGAAACCATACGAAAATAAAAGAAAGAAAAACAATCACCTTTGAAAAACTCTAATCTGATTTCTATTTGATATTTTGTGTCCTCCCAAAAAAATTACATCGATGCTCTTTGGCCTTTATAGCCGAAAGAAAAATAGAGAAAAATATAAAATTTTTGCTATCGTTCTTTTTTTCTCTGTGCTGTTATCCTTTTTGTCTTATTTGCAGGTACGGAGGTCGTAGGTGGCGTGTGGACATAGAGACACGAAGGGGGGAGCAACAGCGGCTAGCAGCTAGGACTCCTGGTTTGCTAAAGATAGGTTTAGGTTTTAGGCCATAAGATTGGGCTTAGGGTTTTTATATTTGGGGCTGTTTGGGCCATTGTAAATGGACTTTGGACTTTTTTTTTTGCATTTGCATTTGGGTTTGGCTTGTTAATTGGGCCAGGGCAGATTTGGGTCTGTAAAAGGTGTATTACATTTAGTGGTATCAGAGCCAGGTTTAGTCAATTCAGCGTGTGAAATGTATAGAATTACATGCCATATAAATCTATGATAGTGTGATGTGTTTGATCCTATCTAACATTTGTTTTTTCTTATAGATTGTAAAGATGTCGTATAGATCTGATCCTCCTGACAATGATGAGGTTAATAGTAATGTACTAACCTCTGGTCATGGGACGAGTAGTAATATTCCGATTCCTCAATTAAAAGAGCATGAACTTAAAAACATGCTATTTGGGTTTATGAACCAGTGGTTCAATGAGTTTATGCAAATGAATACTCAGGCTCAATGACCTCCACCCTCTGTTATACCTCCTGTTGCACCTCCACTTCCTCTTGTGATTGAGTCCAATCGACGTATTCCTATTGGGAAGCTTAGAATGTGTGGTGACGAAGAATTTCGAGGTAAATCAGAAGACAATTTAATTAAAGCTGAGTATTGGCTTCAGAATGTCTTGCGAGATTTTGAAGAAATGACATGCCCTCCTGATGATTTTCTTAGATATGTCATTTCATTATTAAAAGAGAAGTCGTACAGTTGGAAGCGTACTGAGAGAGAAAATTTCTTGGGATTTCTTTCAGATCGAGTTTAAAAATAAGTATGTTAGAAAACAGTGTCTGGACAAGAAAAAGAGAGAATTTCTTGAGTTACAACAAGGAAATAAATTGGTGGCTGAGTACGAGAGAGAGTTTGTGTATCTCAATAAATATGCTCAGGAGATTGTGCCTACTGAAGAAGAGATGTGTATCCAATTTGAAGATGGCCTGAATGATGAAATTAGAATGATGATCGGAGGTAATGAAATCTGAGATTTTGTTGTCTTATCTTATCGTGCACAGAAAATGGAAGAAGTGTATAATCGCAAGATGCAAAGGGACAGATGGATTCAAGAGTTTAAAAAGAGAAGTTCTTCCAATTCATTTTCCGTAGTATCGGCAAAGAAGGCTAGAGAAGACTTTAGTCTAGCTACTTCAGTGTATGAGTATATGAACAAAAATAAATCGATTCAGCATGATTTTAAAGCTCCTACTAAACCAGTTGATAGTGTGGGAAGTGTACAAAATGCTCTGAAGCCCAGTTGTAGGCATTGTGGAAAATATCATCTTGGCGAGTGTAGAGCTAAGTCGGGAGCCTAATATAGATGTGGGTGGACTGACCACTTTTTTCGTCATTGTCCTAAATAGTTAAAAGAAAATGAAGAATAGAATGAAAAACAAATGTCTACATCTTAGAAAAGTAAATGTTCGGGCTAGAACAGTACTACTGGGACTACTCTACGAGAGCTAAAGACACCATTGTTCAGTTTGAGGCTAAAGCACTTGCTTGAGCATATGCCATTCGAGCCAAAGAGGAAGCCACTACACCCGATGTGATTGCTGGTACATTTTATCTCTTCGATGTTACTACGTATGCACTTATTGACCCTCGATCAACTTATTCTTATATTTGCACTGCATTAGCAACAGAAAAGAAATTACCTATTGAATCAACTAAATATGATATTCAAGTTAGTAATCCACTAGGTCAGAGTGTGATAGTTAACTTAGTTTGTTGTAAATGTTCGCTGAAAGTTAGAGGTTATGAATTCCCTACTAATTTGATGTTACTAGCCTTTCGAGAATTTGATGTTATTCTGGGTATGGATTGACTATCGTTACATGATACTACAGTAATTTTTTTATAGAAAAGATTTGATTTGAAATGCGAGACAGGAGAGATGATTTTAATTGAATCTGACGAACCAAATAGTTTTGTTAGAATCATTTCAGCTATTTATGCACAGAGATTGATTCGTAAAGGTAGTGAAGCTTGTCTAGCATACATTCTTGATACTAGAAATCTAGAATAAAAGTTAGATCAATTACAAATTGTTAGTGAATTTACTAATGTATTTCCTGAAGAGTTGGCAGTTTTTCCTCCTAATCTTGAAGTTGAGTTTGTAATTGATATGGTTCCTGGAATTGCATCGATATCGATATCATTGTATCGCATGGCACCAGCTGAATTAAAAGAGTTGAAAGCATAGTTGCAAGAGTTGTTAGACAGAGGGTTTATTCGACCGAGTGTATCTCTCTAGGTGTAACACTCCTTACCCGTGCTTGACACCGGGACAGGATATGAGGCATTACCGAGCTTAATCACAAGCAAACAGACAAAACTAGGCCATAAAATTTTGTTCAAATAAAATTCATTTATACATATGAAAATTGTCCCTTATATGGGCCTACAAAGCCCAAAACATACACCAGGAGTAGTTCAGGACTAAACCGAGAACTTTAGAAAACTTTGGGAAAACTTAGAAAAATTTTCATGAAATAGGGTCACGCGCCCGTGTGGTCACACGTGCCCGTATGGCTTGGAACACGCCCGTGTCCTCAACCTGTGTAACTCTCTGTTTATGACGTCATCGCATAATTAGGGTCACACTGCCAAGTCACACGCCTGTGTGCTTAGGCCGTGTGGCGAATTAAATTCCAAAAATTAAGTGTAGACTTCATACGGCTTGGTCACACGCCCATATCCTGAGGCTATGTCCTTCACACGACTGAGACACACGACCGTGTCTCTGCCCGTGTGTTTACTACAAAGCATTCAGTTTTACCTAATTAGGGTGCAGGGGACACACGATCGGATCACACGGCTATGGGCAGACCGTGTGTCACACACGGCCTAGACACACCCTTGTGTGTCTATTTGTGTGGGAAACTTTGAGGCTATTTTTCAAGGCAATTGCCACCCTTATTTACACAAACACATACATGACTTCGAAGGCAATTAACATGGCATAATTATGCACTTAAACTTGCATAAACAAGACATGATCATGATCATTTCATCTTTACTAAAACATACATAAGACTTCACACTTGGTCAAGCCAAATTTTATAAATTGGTATGCATTAAGAGATGTAGATTACTATTATTTAACATACTCGTGGCTTAGTTTTTATCATGTCATTCACTCACAATTCCATCAAGAAACAATCATAGCTACAACACATCTCATCCTATTCTTACAACAACCAACCACATCACAATTGCATAGACACATGCATGCATATATGAATAGGTTTACAACCCAATAATCAAAATGAGCCACATGTCATGGCCTTATACAAAATGAATCAATATCATTATAAGCCAACACGTTTGGCTAAACCAATATGACATATAAGAAAAAGACCAAGTCTCTATACATGCCATACTCAAAATACTTAAAGTCACTATACCCAAAAGATTAGTTTGATAATGTGAATCAAACTCTGACGTCCTTTGATCCCCGAGCTAGCTTCGCAACACTATAAGGAAATGAAAAAGGAAAGGGAGTAAGCATAAAGCTTAGTAAGTTTGCATGTAAATAATTAACAACATTAGCCATACATTATTATACACATAACATGATAATATTTATCATAATGTCATCAAGTATCATAGCTACATTTTAAGTTATGTCATTTGCATAATGTACAATAAGCCTTATGATCATAATCCATTCATTCACATCTTACCGAGGTCTCATCGATTCATAATCTCAATATTTATGAGCCTTGTGTATGTACCTATACCATTTCAATATGATCATACCTTGTCATCTCATTGACATAGTTTTTGGATTACCCGTTGAACCACACGAAATTACTAAAGGATACTTAGGATTTCTCATACACATGGTAGGATGCCAATGCCATATCCCGGATAAGGTCTTACATGGGATCACTTATCGATGCCAATGCCATGTCCTAGACATGGTCTTGCATGGGATCGTAGATCGATGGCAATGTCATGTCTCAGACATAGTCTTACATGGGATCACATATCGATGCCGATAGCCCAACTATGGTCTTACACGAAATTACATATTGATGCCAAAGCCATGTCCCAGACAGGGTCTTACATGGGACCGTACATAACCCTGATGTCATGACATTTGTATTCTAATTATTCCTAAGGTTCAACCGAGGTTTCGAGATATCAAACTTCATCGAATTGTCACTGAGTCATCATTAATCAAATCCACAAAGAAAATTCCACAATTCATGCAATATTAAAGCATTAAAAACATAATAATGTAATGTTGCATTATTTACATAGGAACTTACCTCAGTGCCCAAAATATGGCTACTATTTGATTTAGTCCACAACCTTATTCTTTCCTCAGTTTAGGTTTGGACTCCATTTTTCTTGATCTATAATAACAAATTTCACTTATTTAATTATCACATTGTTCAAAATAGTATATAAATCATACTTCGAAAAAATTACAATTTTCCCCTTAAACTTTCACATAATTACAAATTAGCCCTTAGGATCGTAAAATGTAATGTGTTCATTTTCTTTGATACCCAAGCCTAGTCGAACTTATATCATACTTATATCAGCCCACATTTTCTTTCAAATCAGATTTTTAACCACCTATTTTACAACTTTTACAAAAAGGTCATTTTTAGGTGTTTTCATGAAAAACCACTTAGTAAAAGATGTTTATCATGCATCAAACTTTCATATTCCTCGATTAAACACAAAAATCCATGCATGTCACACATGGGTAAGTTTTTGAACATGAACCCTAGCTCAAAATAATGGTAGAAATAGCTAGATCATGCTTCAAAGATCTCAAAAACATAAAGAACATTAAAAACGAGGCTAGGACATACTTACAATCGGGCTTGAAAGTTGAAGAAAAACCTTAGCTATGGCTTCTCAATTTTTTGGCACTTAATGGAGAAGATGGACAAGATTTTTACTTCATTTTCCCTTTTAATTCTTTTGTTAACTAAATGAGAAAATTGCCCTTAAGGCATTTCTTTCAAATTTTTCCTATTCATGCCCATTTTTGTCCATAAAATAGAAATTGGGAAAATTTCTATTTAAGGACTTCTAATTAACAATCCATGGCAATTTCATGCTTAAAGCTTCTAGAACTCACATTTTGCAACTTTTGCAATTTAGTCTTAAACGTCAAATTAGACACTTTTCCATAAAATTTCTTCATGAAATTTTCACATAAGCATGCAATTATATCATAGACCTAGTAACAATCATAAATTAATTATTTCTACTTCGAATTTGTAGTCTCAAAACCACTATTCTGACTAGACCCTAATTCGATATGTTACACTAGGGTGCACTTGTATTGTTTGTGAAAAAGAAAGATAGTTATTTGCATGTATTGACACTTTTAACTAGATGTTACACTAGTGCACGTATTTGACTAAGTGCACTAGAATAAAGAATAACTAGATTATTTATTGACTACAGACAGTTGAATAAATTCAAAATAAAGAATAAGTATCCTTTACCACGTATTGATGATTTGTTTGAGCAATTAAAAGGTGCCACAATGTTCTCAAAGAGAGATATCAGATTCAGGTATTATTAGTTGTGGGTTAAAGACTGTGATGTGTCAAAGAATGGCTTTCAGAACTCGTTACAATCATTATGAGTTTCTAGTAATGCCCTTTGGTTTGACTAATGCCCCTACTGCTTTTATGGATTTAATGAATTGGGTCTTTCAGCCTCATTTGGATAGATTTGTGGTTGCGTTTATCGATGATATATTGATCTAGTCCAAGACCAAACCGGAGCATGCTCAACACTTGAGAATTGTCTTATAGACTTTGAGAGAAAAACAGTTGCATGCAAAGTTCAGTAAATGTGAATTCTAGCTTTATAAGGTTGGATTTGTGGGTCACATAGTATCATCTGACGGGATTCAAGTTGATCCGAGTAAAGTTTTTGTTATGATGAATTGGAAAACTCTAAAGAATGTTTCTGAGGTGCAAAGTTTCCTGAGTTTAGTAGATTACTACCGTCATTTTGTTAAAAACTTTTCTATCATTGCTTCACTGATGACCAGATTACTACAAAAAAATGTCGAGTTTGTTTGGTCTGATAAGTGTCAACAGAGTTTTGATTAGTTGAAAAACATGCTGACAGAGGCTCTAGTGTTGACGCAGCCTGAGTCCTAGGTAGCATATGTTGTTTATAGTGATGCGTCTCTCAACGGTTTGGTATGTGTGCTGATGTAGGCAGGGAAAGTAGTAGCTTATGCTTCTCGATAGTTAAAGCCACATGAAAAGAAATATCCTACTCATGTTCTCGAACTAACTGCGATTGTATTCACTTTGAAGATTTGAAAACATTATTTATACGACAAGAAATGTCATATGTTTATGGATCACAAGAGTTTAAAGTATTTAATGACTCTGAAAGAACTGAGTTTAAGATAACAACATTGGTTAGAGCTATTGAAAGATTATGATCTAGTTATTGATTATCATTTAGGAAAGGCTAATGTGGTTACGGATGCATTTAGTCAAAAGTCGTCATTTTTTGCACTTAGAGCGTTGAACACTCATTTAGCTCTAAATGAAGATGGTTCTGTACTGGCAGAGTTGAGAACTAAACCCCTGTTTCTACATTGAATTTTGGACTAACAAAACAACGATTCAAAATTGATGTGTTTAGAATAATTTGAGTACCAAGTACAGTGTTGATAATAATGGTACATTACATTATCGTGATAGGATTTACGTTCCGAATGATTTAGATTTGAAATGTGACATTTTTTCTGAAGCTCATAGTAGTACACACTCCATTTATCCTGGCAGCACGAAGATGTATTGTGATTTGAAACAGATGTACTAGTGGCCGGGTATGAAACATGAAATTTGTAAGTTTGTAGCTACATGTTTGATTTGTCAACAGGTAAAAGTAGAACATCAGGTACCATCAAGTTTACTACAACTTGTTATGATTCTAGAGTGGAAGTGGGAGCGAGTCACGATGGATTTCGTATCTAGTTTACCTATAACTCTAAAAAAGAAAGATTCGATTTGGGTAATTGTTGACAGATTGACTAAATCGGCTCACTTTATTCCAGTCAGAACATATTTCTCACTTAAGAGATTGGTGAAATTATATGTGTATGAGATTGTGAGATTACACGGGGTCCCGATATCTATCATTTCTGATCGTGATCTCTATCATTTCTGATCGTGATCCAAGGTTTACATCGAGATTTTGGAGTGAAATTCATGACGCTTTAGGCAGTCAGAATAGGTGATATGAATTCTAGAAGATATGCTGAGATGTTGTATACTTAAGTTCGAAGGTAGCTGATAAAAGTATCTGTCGTTAGCTAAATTTGCTTTTAATAATAGTTATCAATCCAGTATAAAAATAACACCATTTGATGCTGTAACACCCTTAACCCGTATCTGTCGCCAGATTAGGGTTACAAGGTATTACCAGACATAACACAGTTCTGCATAGTCAATTATCATTTTTTTCATGCACATATGAAACACATGACTGGATATAATCATTCATACTTAATTACCTATAATTCATAAGCAATTTATGCTTTTGTGATTCAATCACATAAATATCCTAGTCTCATCTAAATATTTCAAACCAATTTGCATACATCAAAGCTATATTCACACACTATATAATTTCAATATTCAAAAACATAATCAAGCATATACCATTCAATACATATAACAAATATAAATATCAAGCTGAATATCTAACATATCATTTCCTAGCTTCTGTACAAATGCATAATTAAAACACTCGAGGATATTATATTAATTAATACGCAATCACATGTGCGATCTTAATAATAATACTACATGACCGAACCAAATATTTTATGAACTTTACACATGTTCCTGACACAGTAAAACAAAGCCATTTTTGAATACCATTACCAACATATGGCTATCAAAATTCATTGACAAATTTGCATGTTATCAACTTGCATAATTTAGCTCAGTTTGTACTCTTTCATACAGCATAAAAGACAAAATTATAAACACAAACAAGTATTTCCAAAAGACCAAATTTCATTAATAAAAGTAAATAACCAATTTAATCACTTCTCATTTGATAAAAAAAATAGTCATCTCACAAATACAAATGCCAAAACAAAACATGCCAATTTCACAAAATATACCTCATACCAAAAATGTCAAACACAGACAAGGCCAAATTTGTTTCTTATTAATTTGGGTAGCAAAATTTCCCACAAGAATCATACCAATTTTATATGCTTTGTATTATGCCAAAACATCACTTATAAAGCCAATATATAAAAAACCATATTTAGCATTTCTCATTGCTGAAACATATGATCAAACACCACAAACATATATTCCATGTATTAAGCTTATCAACATGAACTAATTTTATAAGTCATTCGCATCATTACTCAACTAAAACATATATCCAAAACACAATTCATACATGTCATGGAACATACTTAACAAAATGTACTTATCCCATGCCAAATTACTAAACCATCAACTAACTTATAAATCAAGTCGAACCATATAGCCAAATACCACACATATATACACCATGAAATATACTTTCATAATAAGTCTATACCATAACCGAATGCATATAAGCATTAACATCAAGATTAAGCCATTTTCGCATGGCTAAATATATACACATTTCAAGACCAACCGAAACAAATACTAGCCTATACATGCCATTGGTTCAAAGTTCAAACTTTTAAAATAGCGAAACAACGATTGATAGTGTGACGGATTTCCTTGACGATTCTCGAGCTCGTAACTGGCTTCCAAAATCTAGAAAAACAAAGAACATACACACACAGAGTAAGCTTGAATAGCTTAGTAAGTCATAAGCAAATAAATCATTTCAATGAAATTCATAATTCAATTTAATTAAACCAAATCATACTAACCATAACCACATATACAATTATCAAGCTTGAAACTTCATATATTAATACATATACTTTAGCATTATTTTCCACTTGGCCTAATACACATATATTCATTAGCATATTTAACTCTTACTTTCATAATGCATATTTCATATATTCATATAAAGTATATACTTACCTTACTATTCAATCATTTAACTTAGTACATACTTGACCTTTTAACTCGATTTCACATTCGATCTTAACTTGATGTTGCCCATTAAACCATTTGGAATTAATAAGGATACTTGGATACTCGAAAAGCTCGTACAACGCCAACGTCCCAGACGTGGCCTTACATGTAATCACATGTCGATGCCACTGTCCCAGACATGGTCTTATACGTAAATCACAAATCGATGCCAACGTCCCAGATGTGGTCTTACACGAAATCACATATTAGAATCCTATGTCATGACATATGTATCCTAACTATTCTTAAGGTTCGTACGACGCTTTTAGACGTCGTAACTCGATCGATTCAAGCTCGTAAATATTGCTCCCATGCTTAATTCAATTCAGCATATACATATACACAAATAATAATTCAATTCAGCACTATTAATATATATAAAATTGAATTTAACGACATTTATTTACTTATGAACTTACCTCAGACAAAGACGAATGAACCGGGACGACTATTCGACAACTTTAAATTTCCCCCAATCCAAATCCTATTTCCTCTTTTCTTGATCTAATTAATATAAATTAACTTATTTAATCACACATATACTCAAATTCACCCAAAAACACATAAAAGGGAAAATTTCACTTAAGCCCATAACATTTCATATTTTTCACAATTTAGTCCCTATTTCACAAACACAAAATACACAATTTCACTAAACTCTAGTATAGCCGAATTTTACTAAGGTTCATATCTGCACATTTCTTTCATTTATTTCACATTTTGACCCCTCAATTTACAAAATTTACAATTTAATCCCAAATAAGCATTTTTACAAAAAATCACTTAATTAAACATGAAAATCTATTAAAACATACTTATTTTTCATCATCAAACACAAAAATCATCAAGCTATCAATAATGAAAAATCTAAAATTCATCATTAAATTCAAAAATTCAAGCATGGGCTAGCTAGTACTCAAAGTAACGATCTCAAAAACGTAAAAATTATAAAAAATCGAGCTAAACACATACCTTAATCAAGCTTGGACAAGGCTGAACCTAGCTTGTTCTTTTTCTTTCTTTTTCCTTTGTATTTTCAGCCAAAGATGAACTAAAATGCATGGCCATTTCATGTTTATTATATTTAATTACATTATAATATATTAATTACCATTTTAATCTTATAAATTTAATTAGTAAATCATATAATTCAAGCCAAAAACTGTCCATGCTTCCCTTTGATGGCCTAATTTCCTTTTAAGGACCCCACATTATAAAAACAATTGCAATTTGACATTTACAGAATTAGCTAGCCACTTTTACATTTTACGCAATTAAGTCCTTTTAATTAAATCGAACACTCAAACAATAAAATTAAATGAAAAAAATTTCACACATATAAATTAACATGCTTAGACACCAAAAATATTATTAAAATATTTTTTTGACTCGGATTTGTGGTCCCAAAATCACTATTCCAATTAGGGTATAAACCGGGCTGTTACAGAAGCTCTTTATGAAAAAAGTGTAAAACACCATTGTATTGGTCTGAATTGAGTGAATTCAAAATGGTGGGAATTGATTTGATATGAGACACTGAAGATAAAGTTTGAATAATTCGATATTGTTTGAAAGCTGCACTTGATCATCAAAAATCATACGTGGATCTGAAAAGAAAGGATATAGAATTTGCTGTTGGCGATCGTGTATTTCTAAAATTTTATACGTGGAAGAAAGTACTACGTTTTGGCAGAAAAAGAAAGTTTAGTCTGAGATTTATCGGACTATACAAAATTATTGAAAGAATTGGCCTTGTAGCTCACAGTTAGCTTTGCCCTCTGAACTCGAGAAAATTCATAATGTGTTTCATGTTTCAGTTCTGAGACAGTACATATCTAATTCTTCACACGTGATTCCTTATGGTGAGATTGAATTATAGCCAGATTTGATGCATTCTAAGGAACTAGTGAAAATTTTGGCTCAGGAAATTAAAGAGCTGTGGAATAAACTAGTACCGTTTATAAAAGCCTTATGGCATCGCCATGGAATAGAAGAAGCTACTTGGGAAACCGAGGAATCAATGAAACTACAATATTCGAATATATTCTCAGGTAACAATTCTGATGACGAAATTTCCTAAGGGGGGAGAGTTGTAACAGCCCGATTTTCAGTGGTGAAAGAACAGTAGTTTTGGGACCATAAATTTTCATTGTGTCAACTTGTAAACATTATTTACAGAATATTTATGGAGTCATTAGAGTCGTATTAAAATTTGGTTAAGAAATTTTAACGTTTAGATAGTTAATTAAAAAAAGACTAAATTGTAAAAGGTGAAAAAATACTAATTAAAACATTTGGATGATTTAAATGGCCTAATTAATAACGTGGGAGGACCAATAAGGAAATTAATCCTTATTTTAGATAGTGGACGGTAATGGGGCTTGATTTATAGAAAAAAATTGAAAGAAATAATGATAATGGTAATTTTGTAAATTTTACAAAATTAAAACAAAATTAAGTGAAAAATCAAACAGTTTCTTCTCCATTTCTTCATTTTAATGCCGAACAACCATAGCTAGGGTGAAGGAGCTTCGATTTTCTGATTTTCATTGCATGTAAGTGAATTTGATGCTCGTTTCTTGTAATTTTTATATTTTTGAGATTGTTGCAAGTAGGTCTTGAATCTGTTAAAATTTTTAGAAGTTTCTATTGCTAAATCTTGAATTTTTTTTTATGAATACCATGTATTTGAAGCTTTGGTTGTGTTGTTTTATGATTTTGTAAAGTGATTTTTGTTATAATTTGATTTTAGGATTAAATTATGAAAATGTTAAAATTTTAGAGTTTGATAGTGAATTAAATGTTCATTAGGGACTTTTTAAATACCTAGTATATTTGGATGGAATATTGACTTCAGAAAAATGGTTAATTGATGAATTTCAGGTTAAGGGACTAAATTGTAAAAGTTGTAAAAGTTAGGGATAATTGTGTAATTTTTAAAGATAAAAGGGTATAAAATGTAAAGCAAATTGGAAGGGGAAAAGTAAGCTAATAATTGAGAAATTTTACATTTTAGATCAAGATCCAATTGATACTCATGGAAAAGAAAAAAATAGCAGAATAGTCCCTGAACTTCTGCAACTACTATAATTTAGTCCAAGTAAGTTCGTACGGTATAAAATTTAACATTTATATGAACTTTTGGATGATATAAAATGGCAGAATAGATATATTTAATTATTATTGACCAAAGGTTATTTGGAAGATGTTATTGAATTTGATTTTTGGATAGGATTGAACGCGGGGTAGAGTACAATTGATATATGGTGTGTTACGGGGGAATAGAATCGAGATTGTTGTGGAGAATATTTCCTGAGTGGACCGAGGTTCAGCATTTGTAGCAAACTCTTGTGTTTTACTCTCTGTTTTGGTGTGTTTCATATGGATTAGATCTTATGAGCATTGGTGTGTTTTGGATGGTTTAGCTCGTATGAGAATTGGCGTGTTTCGGATGGTTTCATTTATATGAGCATTGGTGTGTTTCGGATGGATTAACTCTTATGAGCATTTGGTGTTTTTTGTTTGGATCGTCGATGTACTCTTATCCATAAGCCGTTCATCAGACTGTAAATCTCGGTAAGGTAACTTGTTTAGTGATTTTGATAGATTTGTCATATGTTTGAGTATTGAATTGAACTTTTATGATTTACTGGTTGAGACCGTGGATGATAGGGAACATTCATGGTTGTAATATTGTACTTACTTTTGTAAGATTTATTATTTTAATACGTCGAACTTACTAAGCTTCTTTGAGCTTACTTGTGTTATTTATTATTCTTGTAGATAGTTGGAAGGTTGGAGGATTAGGTAGGTACTAAATTCACACTATCCATAAATTTTGGAAGTTTTTGGAACATTCATTTCAGATTATATGGCATGCAATAGGATTGTATGATATTACTAATGTTTTGAATATGTAAATTGTTAAGTATGAACATATGTGCAAATTGATAACTTACATGATATATGAGAATGTGGTAAGATGTTTTAATGCAAAATATGTATGGTATGTGTTAATGTGATATTGTGGTTGAGGTGCCTATGATAGGCACATTGGTTAGGGTTAGAAACTTGTGAATTATTAAATTATGGTTGATGATTCAATTTGCTGAATAATTGTATGTTCTTATGGTATCAATGAGGATACATTGGTTAGGTACTTAGGATGGTTGTTTTAACATGGTTTTAGCTTGTTTAATGTCACTTTGAACACATATTTTTGTTGGTAAATGGATTTCTTAGAGTCTACATAAGTTTGAAATGGTAAACTTGTTGTTTAAGGTGACTGGAGTCTTCATCATATATCGATACTGAGCTACTGAGAAATACAATTATTTTATTACCCAGACCCCTATTCGTAATAGAAAAGGATAGTGAGAAGATGATGGTAAATCAGCTTAAGGAGCAGTCTCCACGGAATGAATCAAAGCACATGGAATTTCTTGTCGCTGAAGTGCAAAGGCTAATGGGTCCATACGGCCTAAGACATGGGCGTGTGACTCAGCCGTATGAGACAAATGGCCTGGCGACACGGGTGTTTGTCATGTGTTGAGTGCTTAGGGTGCAAGTCAGTGGGTTACACGGCCTAGCACACAGCATGGCACACGGGCGTGTGGGCCAATTTTGAGTGTTCCACGGCCTGTCATACGGGCGTGTGATATGTGTAACAGCCCATTTTTAGTCAAATCGAAACAGTGGTTTTGGGACCACAAATTTGAGGTCAAAATGTTTATTTTATAATTATTTTTTAATGTGTATAGTATGATATTATGTTAGTGTGAAAATTTTGTTAAGAAATTTTATTATTTGATTAGTCAATTTGATAAAAAGGACTAAATTGCATAAAGTGTAAAACTTGAGTTCTAATAGCTAAAGGTGTCTAATAGCTATAAAACCTTAAAGTTAAGGTGCTTATGTTGTATTTATACCATTTTAATTGTAAGTGGACAATGATGGGCATGTATTATATGGTTTTAATAAATTATAACTAAGGTTAATTTAGTAATTTGGTTAATTAATAAGTTAAAAATAAAATAGCATAATATCATCATCTTCCTTAAGTGATTAGCACCGAAAATTAGGGCTAGAGAAAGCCATTGTCATTCCTTTCATTCGGCCAAGTTAAATCCAAACAATTAGGTGTGTGTTTTGCTCGGTTTTTAATGATTTCTATGTTTTTGTGATCGTTGCAACTAGTACTAGCTAGCCTAGGGACTATTTTGCAAAAATGTTAAAGATTTTGAAAGTTTCCATTGATGATAATATGTGTTCTTTGATGTTTATGATGAAATATGAAATCTTGTGGTTAGATTTACATATTTTGAAAGTGATTTTTGAGTAAAAATGAAAAATAGGGATTTATTTGTGAAAATGTGAAAATGTGTTGTTAAATGTGTGAAAAGTTGATAAATATGGGCTGCTAGGGGCATTATGGTAATTCGGCTGTCATGGGTATTGAAGAAATTTCATGAATTTGTGATTTTGTGTAATAAGGACTAAATTGTAAAAAATGTGAAAGTTTAGGGACAAATGTGTAAAATATCCCTAATACGTGTTTTGTATTAAATTGATTAGATAGATGACTTAATAAGTTAATTTTAAATATATTTAGATCAAGAAAAGCAGAATTTGAATCTAGATTGGGGGAAAACTAAAGTTATCGACTAATCAATTTATTTCGTCGTTTCTACATTCGAGGTAAGTTTGTATGTGATAAATTTCAATACAAATGTATTTCATATGCTTTGATATTGCATAAATTGAGAATACGAGAATGTCGATGTGAACGATAGTGATTCGACGATGATTCGACATTCGAAATTCCGGTTGAACCTTAGGAATAGTTTAGGATACTAGTGACATGTCATTAAGGGATACATTGAGTTGGCTTCGGGCCATGATATAGCACTTCGGGTGCAAGTTATACTGATTTAGCTTTGGGCCATGCATATCAGCTGATTTTTCTTTGGGCCATGCATATCGGCTGACAGCCCTAATTTGACCCTAGTCAGGAAGTGGTTTCGGGACCACAAAACCGAGTCATAAAAATAATTAATTGTTATATTCTATGCTTATTATATGTGTACATGCATATGTGAAAGTTTCATGCTCTAATTTTTGTCATTTGTATGTGAAATTATTAAATAGGACTTATGTGAAATAATTGTGGAAGGTGATAGGTAATTTTAAAAAGGGGTCTATTAATGCATGTCACAAAAAGTTTGGACTTGCATGTCAAAATCCAATTTTTTATTATGGTGGCCGGCTATAATGATTGTTGATGGGCAATATATATGTTTAATTAAAACATAGCGTGTGTGATGATTTCTAACACATTCCATAAAGTGTTAAAATGATAGTGTGATGATTTCTGACAATTAAAACGTGTTTTTCGTATAGTAATGGATTCCAATCCTGATCGAGCAGTAGCTGATGATGTTGAGAGCGTAGCGCGTGCTCCCGCGATAGGGGCAGCACTGATAGGCTCTCAACCGAATGCTAGCAATCAAAATGGTGAGGCTAAACAAGCCTTCTATGTTATGATGAACGATTGGTTTACCCAATATATTCGAACTAATCCGGCTATTACACAACCCCCACCCCGACTAATACAACCCCTACACCTGTGGTAACTCCTATTGTTGACCCGTTGAGGTTGAGCAAACCCCCGGTTGATAGAATTCGAAAGCACGGGGCTACTGAGTTCAAAGCTACTGACAATGATGATACCGAACAGGCTGAGTCTTGGCTTGATAATACCATTCGTGTGTTTGATGAATTATCGTGAACACCCGATGAGTGCTTAAAATGTACTATATCACTGTTACGTGATTCTACCTACTATTGGTGGAATACTTTAGTTTCAGTGGTACCGAGAGAACAGGTTACTTGGGATTTTTTTCAAACCGAATTTCGTAAGAAATATATCAGTCAAAGATTCATCGATCAGAAACAAAAGGAATTTCTTGAGCTCAAACAGGGTTCTATAACAGTTACCGATTATGAGCGAAAGTTTGTCAAACTTAGTAGATATGCTCGGGAATGTGTTTCGTCTGAGGCTATTATGTGTAAACGCTTCGAGGATGGGCTAAATGAAGATATTAAAATGTTTTTTGGCATTCTTGAAATCAGAGAGTTCGTAGTACTTGTCGAGCGAGCTTGTAAAGCCGAGGAGCTTAGTAAGGAAAAAAGGAAAGCTAATGTTGGAGCTGGAGAGTTTCGTAAAAGATATTCGGGAAAGCCTTTTCAGCAATCATCGAAGAAATTTCGAGATGATTCGGGCCGATCTAAGAACACTTCGGGCTTTTTCAGACGAGACCGTGATCGACCTCCTATGAGTACGCGAGCCACATCAGTTGCCAGTGTTGGAAATGATCGTCGGGGTAGGACCGAGTGCAAGTTTTGTGGAAAATGGCATTCGGGGAGTTGTAGATTTCATGATCACTCCTATTATAGATGCGGATCATCCGACCACTTCATCAAAGACTGCCTGAGGTTGTCAGAACAAAATGTGAATCAGAGTGGAAAATCGAGTACTACTATAGCTCGAGGTAGACCACCTAGGAATACGAGAAATGCTAGTGGCGGTCAGAGAGGGTCTAGAGATGCTACGACCAGATCCGAGGCTCATACTCCTGCTAGAGCTTATGCTATACGCGCATGCAAGGATGCTTCTTCGCCTGATGTTGTTACTGGTACTTTCACTCTCTTTAATACTAATGTTATTGCATTGATTGACCCTAGTTCTACTCATTCATATGTATGTGAGATTTTAGCATCCAGTAAGACTCTACTTATTGAGTCTACTGAGTTTGTGATTCGAGTGTCGAATCCCTTGGGTCGATATGTGTTAGTTGACAAAGTGTGCAGGAAATGTCCCCTGATAATCCGAGGTTCCTGTTTTCCGGCCGATTTGATGCTTTTACCATTTGGTGTTATTTTCGGTATGGATTGGTTGATTGTACATGATGCAGTTGTGAATTGCAAATGAAAAACTATTGATTTGAGATGTGCAAATGATGAGATAATGCGAGTTGAGTCTATTAATTTGAACGGATTGCCAGCAATAATATCCTCGATGTTGGCTCGAAAATATGCGAGAAAGGGGTGCACCAGTATTGTTTGTAAAAAAAAGAGACGGAACTATGAGAATGTGCATCGACTACCGTCAATTAAATAAAGTGAAAATAAAGAACAAATATCCGTTACAGCGTATTGATGATTTGTTTGATCAGCTGAAGGTGTTTCGAATGTGGATTCAGAGTTTCAAATTGACAACAATGATTGTTTGAGGTACAGAAGTCGATTGTGTGTTCCACGAAATTCGAAACTTATTTCGATGATTTTGAGCAAGGCTCATAGCAGCCGAATGTCAGTTCACTCGGGTAGTACGAAAGTGTATAACGATCTGAAGTGTTAGTATTGGTGGCACGATATGAAACGAGACATTTCTAACTTTGTCTCAAAGTGTTTGATATGTCAACAAGTGAAAGCAGAACATCAAGTGCCTTTGGGATTACTTCAGCCGATTATGATACCCGAATGGAAAAGGGATCGAGTCACGATGGATTTTGTATCTGGGTTGCCATTGTCACCAAGCAAGAAAGATGCGATCTGGGTTATTATTGATAGATTGATAAAGTCGGCTCATTTTATTCCCGTACGTATGGACTATTCACTTGACAAGTTAACCGAACTGTATGTTTCTCAGATTGTAAGGTTACACGGGGTACCTACTTCTATTGTATCGGATAGAGATCCGAGATTCACATTGCGATTTTGGAAGAAATGGAAAGAAGCACTGGGTACCAAGTTGCATTTTAGCACTGCTTTTCATCCCCAGACCGATGGTCAATCCGAGCGGATAATTTAGATACTCGAGGATATGTTGAGATGTTGCATCCTTGAGTTTAGTGGTTCATGGGAACGGTAATTGCCTTTGATTGAATTCGCTTACAACAATAGTTTTCAATCAAGCATTAAGATGGCACCTTACGAGGCTTTGTACGGTCGTAAATGCCGTACACCGTTGTTTTAGACCGAGCTCAGTGAAAGTAAAATTTTCGAGGTTGATTTAATTAAAGATGCTGAACAGAAAGTAAAAGTGATTCGTGAAAGTCTGGAAACAGCTTCAGATCGTCAGAAGTCATATATGGATTTAAAACAAAAAGACATTGAGTATCAGGTCGGAGACAAAGTATTTCTTAAAGTTTCACCTTGGAAAAAGGTGCTCAGATTTAACCGTAAGGGCAAATTGAGTTCGAGGTTCATCGGGCCGTATGAAATATCCGAACGAATTTGGCCAGTCGCATACAGATTAATTTTGCCCCCTGAACTTGAAAAGATTCACAATATTTGTCATGTCTCGATGCTTCGACATTATAGATCTGATCCATCGCACATAATTAATCCATCCGAGGTTGAAATACAATCTGATTTGAGTTATGAAGAAGAACCGATTCATATCCTAGCTCGCGAGGTGAAAGAGTTGCGAAACAAAAAGGTTCCGTTAGTAAAGGTGTTATGGCTCAAGCACAGGATCGAAGAAGCTACTTGGGAACCCGAGAACTCTACGAAAGAACGATACCCAAATCTATTTACTGGTAAGATTTTCGGGGATGAAAATTCCTTAAGTAGGGGAGAGTTGTGACAACCTTAATTTGACCCTAGTCGAGAAGTGGTTTTGAGACCACAAAACCGAGTCATAAAAATAATTAATTGTTATATTCTATGCTTATTATATGTGTACATGCATATGTGAAAGTTTCATGCTCTAATTTTTGTCATTTGTATGTGAATTATTAAATAGGACTTATGTGAAATAATTGTGGAAGGTGATAGGTAATTTTAAAAAGGGGTCTATTAATGCATGTCACAAAAAGTTTGGACTTGCATGTCAAAATCCAATTTTTTATTATGGTGGCCGGCCATAATGATTGTTGATGGGCAATATATATGTTTAATTAAATATTATAATAAGAATTTGCATTCTTTTGAAATAAAATAATAATTGGTAAAATAAGGTAAAGAAAACAAAATTTAAAGAATGCTCATCTTTCTTCTTCATTGCCGAAATTAAGAAAGAAAAGATTGAAAAAGAAACCAAGGCATTCGGCCATGGCTATTTCAATTGAAAGGTATGCATTGTGATTTTATTCTAATTAATATTGAGATTAAGTTGATAAGTGTATAGTCTAGTTAACCCATTGTGACAGCCCTAGTGTGACCCTAGTCGGAAAGTGGTTTCGGGACCACAAAACCGAGTCATAAAAATAATTAATTGCTATATTCTATGCTTATTATATGTGTACATGAGTATGTGGAAGTTTCATTCTCTAATTTTGCCAATTGCATGAGAAATTATTAAATAGGGATCGATATGAGACATGGTGAAATATGATAGGCTAATTTAAAATGGTCTATTAGTGCATGTACCAAAAAGGGTGGTTTTGCATGTCAATTTACCCAAAAGATGAAGAGTGGCCGGCCAAGGGGTGATGGTGCTCCACTTATTCTAATTTAATATGTTTTGTTTAGTTAACAAATGGCTTAAAATAATTATAATAAAATTGAATAAAAGAGAAAAAGGGAAGAGGAGTGTTCATCTTCTTCTCCATCTTGCCAAGGCCGAAACAAGGAAGAAAAATAAGGGGAACTTACCTAGAGCAAGTCGGCATTCATCTTTAGCTATAGGAGGTAAGCTTTGAATTTGTTGATTTGGATTTATAATATGCTAAGCTAAATTGTGGATGCACTCTTGGTAATGTCAAGAAAGTTGAGATTTTTCATGGTGATTTGGGCTATATGTCGAATGACTAAGTCTTAGAACAGGGTAGAGATTTTGGATGACTAGTTTAGAGGCTCCTTGTACATTCGGTCAAAAGGTGAGTTTATTGAGAATGTAATTTCTTCCTCTATGATTATTTTTCCTAGCATGTTAAATGGTTCTTGATAGGGCCGAATGAGTTATGGAAGTTTTTATAAATGTATGAAGTTCAAGGTGCAAAATTTTAGTCTTGATGTTATGGATAATTCGGTTGAGATATGGGGAGAGGGAGTTGTCATTTAGGTTAAGATCAAAGGGATGAGCAATAGGCATTAAAAGGTGAAATGTGTGAAACTTAAGGTGTAAAAACCTATATGTAATTACATAGGAAATGTTAAAAAAACTAACATGGTATATTCGGCCATGTAGAGTACATCCTAGAGATATTATATTTAATTCCCTACAATCGACTAAATGGTGATTAGTAAGGGTGATTGCCGAATATACTAACATACATATGTATGTGTAATTGGATTGTAAATATTTAGCAAGGCGGTTAAACTAGTTGATTTACTGATTAAGCTCAAGGAGTTAAAGGAGGAGAATCGAGCAAAGGCAAAGAAAAGATCATCGAGTAGCCGAGTTGGAACCGTCTTACCCAACACAAGTAAGTCATTAAGCATATATTTTGTATTAATTTAAATGGTCATAACGTCTATGTAATGATGCTGAATGGAATGATAAATATATATATACATGTATGCATGGGGTGATGAAAGTATTGAATAAAAAAGAAAAGAGGTGAGATGAATTGAGTTGTTGGTTTCGGCACTAAGTGTGCGGGTGTAAACATTTATGATCATGAGATTGGCACTAAGTGTGCGGGTTTAAATTGTACAGCACTAAGTGTGCGAGTTTGATTATATAGCACTAAGTGTGCGAGTTGATTATATAGCACTGAGTGTGCGGACTTAATATATATTTTTGAATCACTATGGACACTAAGTGTGCGACATTATTGAGTTGATCACGGACAGCGGATCGGGTAAGTACCTTGAGTTCATGGCTAATAGGCGCTATGTTTATATTTGGAGTTGAGCTTGGTAAGTTTGAACCTATGTGACAATTATAATTGAAGTCACGTACATAAGATTTATCGTGGAATAGGTGAAAGGTCGTTTAGTTGTATGATTGTAACGAAAATAAAATGATGTATGAAAATGCCTCAAATATCCTATTGATTAGTATATGGGATGTGAATGCATGACTTGGTATGAGATTGAACCGATAGGTCTAAGGAACTATGGTATGGTTCGGTATGGATGGAGTAACTAGCCTCGTTCCATTTTGTTTCCTCTTGTGATAATGTTATTAATGGATGGTAGTGCATTGCTTATGACTTACTGAGTTATATACTCACTCGGTGTTTCCTTGTCACCTATTCTAGGTTTCTTGGACTCGTCTCTTTTTGCGTGATCAGGCCGTCATCGAAGTCATCACACCGGCTAGCAACTTTTGGTATCTTCTTTTTAGTCGGTCTAGGAGAACATTTCGGCATGTATAGGCTAATATGCTTTGTTGAAATTTGGTATGTAAACTTTTAGCCATGCGAAAATGGCATAAATGTTCGGTTGGATTTGGTTCTATAATGTTAGGTCGTAAGTCTTGGTAATTCGATTTTTATGCCATATGTCATGGTTGATTATTTTTGGTGTTAAAATTCATGATATGGCAATAGTGTAGTAGGGAGATGTTTGACAATGATTAGCCTTTGGCATGGCTAGTCATGATCATAATTTGTGATATGTATGATGAGTTACTAGTTAGATCAAGGAGAAATCACGAAATTGGCATAGTTGCTTTAGTAACAGATGCTGGCAGCAGCAGTGACGTGAGATTGAAAAATCACTAAAAACAGTAGGAATGGAATTAATTAATGAATAAATTATGTAATCGAAGCTCGATGAGTCTACTTTCATATAGAAGAAACGAAACGACCATATGAGCTGTGTGTTAGGAGATAATTAAACTCTTGTTAAACAGGGCCAGAGCGATTTCTGGATCCCCTGTCCCGACTTTAGAAATTCACCCTAAATTAATCAGAGACAATTAGAAGTCATGCTTTATATGTATAGATTCCCTTTTGAGTCTAGTTTCATTAGAAACCAACGGCATAAGTATTGGAGCTCTGTAAAGAGAGATATCTAAGTCGTAATGCACAAGGGTCAGAGTAGTCGAACCCAGGAACAGGGACAACTTTAACTAATAAACTGTACCAATTGGCCTGACCAAAAATTCTACAAAAATTCTACCATATAGATATATGAGTCTAGTTCCGGGGAAAATTTACGGAACTGGATTTCGAGTTTCAGAACTCAAGATATGATTTTTAAAGAGACTAGTACGCAGATTGGCAGCTTGTCTGGGAAATTTTTAATAAGTGGTTTGAAGTCTGTTAACACCTCGTGTTTGACTCCGGCGACGGTCTCGGGTTCGGGGTGTTACACCCATAGCTTAGATTCATGAATTCTTGAATAAATAAAACCATTCGGCAAGTAGATAAATTTGTGATAATTTGATGAGTTTTTTTTGGAAGATGTTTTTATATGTTAATGTAGCTTAATTGAATAAGTTGAATTCATTGTTAGGAGGTAAGAATGGAAGTTGTCGTATGTATGTGTATATATGCACTTTGGAAAGGAGATTTTTGTGTTATTTGAGTTCTTTTATATATATGTGTATGAGTATTCGGTCATGTTATAGATTCATGTTGAAAAATGTTTAATGCTTTATATGTTATATAATTGTACTTGTGAATGAACTTGAGAATATCTAAATTATTGTTTGGAGGTGCCGAATGTGGTTTTGGATGTGTTTTAAAGAATAAAAATTTAGGTGACTAGAGTTTTATATTTGATGTCTTGATCAAATGTTGTTTTGATGTGTTGAATTGAGTAAATTAGATGTTGGAACACTTAAGGATTCGACATTGTTCACGATTTTTTTTTGAATGTGATTTTGAATGATATGAGTAATGTTATGCATAGGTTTCGGCTTTGATAGTGTTTATATAAGTATAATTAGTTCATTTTGATAATATGGTATGAAGTGATAAGTTGAGTGAGAAATGATTTCTCAAATGTCTAAAATGATATTCGGCTTAGGCTTGTAAGCATGACTAGTCAGTGTTGAATGTTTTAAAATGATGAAATAGAGATTATGCTTAAGTGAAATTATAGATATGTGATGATAGATTGGTGATATGCATGTTTAAATAACATGCATGCAAAGAATGTGTGAAAGAATGAATTGGTAATAAATCTGCTTGGGACAGCAACAGTAATGTGATTTTGGAAAATCACCATAAATTGTGGGAGTTGAGTTAGAAGCTGAATAAATTATGTAATAAAATCTTAATGAGTCTATTTTCTTATAAAAGAAACTATGAAAGCAAAACAAATTCTAATAATGAGATATTTGAAGTGATGTAGGACAAGGTCAAAATGACTTCTAGATCCCCTGTTCTATTTTTATAAAATCATAATAAATTATACAAAAATGGTTATATGATGGAGTTTATATTCTTAGACTACTTAATTAGTCTAGTTTCAAATGAAATAAATGGGGACATATTTTGAATTCTGTACAATGAGAAATTTGATTCGTAGTGAAGAGTGGTCCGATTAGTCAAACAGTGAAATAGGGGAAACTTTAAGAAAAATATGGTATTCATTGGCCAAGCTAAAAATTCTTAAAATTCTATGGGTAAAATATATATGAGTCTATTTTCAGGGAAATTTTACGGCAATTGATTTGGAGTTTCGTAGCTCCAATTATAAATAATTTAGTGACTGTTGCTCAGGAAGACAGCTTATTGTGAATTTGTGATTATGTGGTAAATATTGATAAAAATTTGTTAACGAGTTGCTTAATGTTTTCTTATAAACTTACTATGATCTATATGTGTGAAAGTCGTACATATATATATATACATATTATATTCTGAAAGTAATGCTTGAATAGTCGAACAATGACTAGTTTAAAATTGTTGAATTTAAGCTCAAGAGCATAGAGAACCAAGGTTGGACAAGGGAAAAGAGAAAGTAGTTGAATAGCCGACCCGAGACTGTTCGAAAATATTCGAGGTAAGTTTTGAGTAGTCACCTTTAGTATATAATTGATGATGCCTTGATATGTGTATATTAGATGAATTGTGACCTTTCGGTTCTACTTGAATTAAGTTGTGTGATAAATAATTTATGTATATGACTTATAGTCGAATGGTCACTATGTGTTAAGCTTGAATGGTGAAATGGATATGTGATATTTATGTATGACTTTCGAATCGAAATGTAAATGATGGTATTCATATAGAGCTTATATCCGAACGTAGCAAATGACTACTAATGTGATATGTTGAATAAGTTGTGTTAATATATGATTAAATATGCATGATATTTGATGTGTACCCGGACTTAGGGTCCGCAGGCTATGTGCTGGAATTATATCCGGACTTAGGGTCCGCAGGCTATGTGCTGGAATTATATCCGGACTTAGGGTCCGCAGGCTATGTGCTGGAATTATATCTGGACTTAAGGTCCGCAGGCTACGTGCTGGAAATATGTCCGGGCTAAAGTCCCGCAGGCTTCGAGCTGGTATTATACTGGGTTTAAATTCCCGCAGGCTTGTGCTGGTAATTGGTTTCAAGTCCTAAGACCTAACAGGCTTAATGCCAGTAAGTTAAGTAAGATTATGATATTGAATGTTCGCAGTAAACCATCGTCGAGTAAGTACTATACGTTAATATGTTCAGGTACGTATTACTTACTCATCGGTGATTGGATTTCGAAGTGAATCATTAGCATCAAAGAAGAATATATATATAAATATGATTGATGGTTATATTTGTGAATATGAGAATGATTTAATCGATCATGGTATATTTGTATATGAATTATACGTTAAAATTTCTTTATGTACTCATGTACATTCAGTCAATGATTTTGTGAATTATTAGTATCAAAGAATGATACTTAAGTGTGAATGATTGTTATATCTACGAGTAAAACAATGACCTATTCGGTCAAATGTTGTTATTATATGAGATTATTTGATTTAAATGCATCGCATGAACTTTTAGTAAAATAAAAATATGTGCTGAGAATCTATGTTTATGTTTATGTGTATTCGGCCATGAAGCAACTTGAATTGAGAATAAGTCTGTTTAAATGAATGATTTGATTTTCGATAAATTTTAATTATTTGTGATGCTTAAAACTTACTAAGATTTGAAAGCTTACTTCGTTTGTTACGTTCTCTGTTTTATAGATTGTTGATTCCAGTTACCTGCTCGGAAAGGGAATCGTCAGCTACTCGTTACACTATCTATCATTTTGGGGTACTACTATATTTTGGAGCTAGTATGGCATGTATGGAATAGACTTAAGCGAATGATATTTTGAGATGTACTTATATATAAGCCATGTGAATATGGCTACCTTTGAATGTCGATACAAGTTTGAATTTCGATCTTTAGCTGAGTTTGGCGATGTATATTTTTATTTTATTTTTATTGTGTATGTTTTTAAAATATTAAATTTTGGATCAGTAACTCTTCATAACCCACCCCGGCGACGGACACGGGTTATAGGGGTGTTACACCATGATATCAGTACTTTGGAGATAAGTTACCTTGATTTGGATTTGGGCCATGGTATAGGTACTTATCATGTGGAAACCTTGAGTATCCGACTTCTATTCCGAATGGTTCAACGGGTATACCAAAGAGGTGGATGAGTATGAGATTGATGTTAAATGATATAGGTACGTACATGATTTATATAAGTTTCAAATCGGAGAAACTTGTGAAGGTAGTGTATAATCTCACAATTGAGAATTTGGAAGGTTTGTTAGCTAATGTAAGCTATATATTGGTGAATTCAAATTATTGAATTATATTTATGTGATTGCATTAAGTTTATTTCATACGAGCCTACTAAGCTTTAAATCTTACTTTGTGTATTTCTCTCTTTTTTTTATAGTTTTCAAAGCTATCTTGGACTCGGGGATCGTCGGAGATCGTATCACACTATCTACCTATCTCTTGGTACCTATGAACTTGGTATTTTAAGTAAATGGCATGTATAGGAACTTTGAGTCATTTTGGTTATGTTTTGGTAATGATTTTGGCCATTTGAATTGGCTTGTAAATGTATATATTTTGGTTTGTATATATAATCATGTGAGTTGGTTTAGGATGGTGAATTTGATGATGTATATAAATGTGCAAATGGCTTTTGTTTTAAGTTGGTAATTAACCGATGTTGTGTGATTGAGGTTGGATTCATGATGCTTATTTATATTAGGTGATTTGAATGTCAATAGGTAATGATTTGTGAATTGGTTTGTTTGTGGAATTAAGCATATTAATGCATATTTGTAAATGGTTATTTTGATGCTTTGAGAAGACAAGGATTGGCATGAATTTAGATGGCAATATGTGGTGTTTATGTTTTGTATTGGTTGGTGTTGGAATTGGTATAAGTCATGCTTGATTGGAATTGAAATATATGCATATTGATGCTATATTGTGTGCTATTTGAGAGGTGTAGGTGTGCCTAAATTTGGGTGGCATATTGACTTAGTAAATAGCCTATTTTTTTTCCACACGGGCATGTGTCTCGGCCGTGTATGACACACGGTTAAGTACATGGCCGTGTGTCCCCTGGTGTTGAATTTGAATTCAAGTCAGTATGCTTCACACGGCCTCACACATGGGCATGTGACTTGGCCGTCTGGCATAAATCAGTATACCCTACAGGTTTGGCATGGCCTAGCACACAGCCTAAACACACGAGCGTGTATGACCATTTTTAGGGCACACGGCTAGCCATGGGCGTGTGTGTTGGCTGTGTGACCCAAGTCAGAGAGTTACACGGGGTCAGACATGGGCTGGGACACAACCATGTGCTCCCATTTCGATTGCCCACGTGGCCTATGACACGGGCGTGTCTGGTGCACGGCCTGACCACGCAGGCGCGTGTCCCCTGTTTTGAGAAAAATTTTCAAAGTTCGTGAAAGTTTCTTAAGTTATCTGTTTAGTCCCGAACCACTCTTAAAGTATGTTTAGGATCTCGTAGGCTTGTATTAGGGACAAATTGTTTGAGATTGAATGATGATTGTATGAAATGGTTAAATGTAGATAGAGTTCATATACTATTTGATTCAGGGTTACCAAAGTATAAATAGTGTCGTATGTACGTTCAGAGGTACCGAAGTACTAATAGGGGCATGTGTGTACATTCAGGGATACCGAATGTGACAACCCGAATTAGGGCCTAATCAGAATAGTGGTTTCGTGACCACAAATCCGAGATAGAAATAATCGTTTTATAATTATTTTGGGGTTTATGATATGATTTCATGATTTCATGAAAATTTCGTGATAAAATTATGTGCATTTCGCACTTAAGTTGAGAATAGGGACTAAATAAAACTCGTGTTTTAGAAGTTTTTAGTATGAAATTGCTTTGGGATATTAATTAGGAGGTCTTAAATAGCAATTTGACCCATTCTTAAGTTATGGACAAAAGTTGGACATGGAGGGAATTTTTTTGAAAGTTTAGTAGTAAGGGCATTTTGGTCATTTGTATATTAAATGAAATAAAATGGGAAAAATAACACAAAATTGGTTATCATCTTCATTAGTTGCTGCTGAAAATTTATCTCCTCCATAGCTAGGGTTTCTTCAACTTTCAAGCTTCATAGTAAGTGAATTCAAGCCCCGTTTTTAATGTTCTTCACATTTTTGAAATCATCGTAGCTCAGTTTACTTATTTCTACCATTAGTTCAAGTTAGGGTTTATGTTTAAAAATTTACCCATGAATGATAGGCATGTATTTTGTTGTTTGATGGTAGAATATGAATGTTTGAAGTTAGGGGAACAATCTTTTCTAAGCAATTTTTAACGAAAACGAGCAAAACGGCATAATCGATAAAAATATCTATTGTTCATAACTATGTGTTAGAGTGAGAATTTGATGTTGCCATAGAAGAGAAAAATGATCAGTAGGTCATTAAACATAAGAATAAGGGCTGAAATTAAATTTCCGAGCCTTGGAGCAAAATCGTAATTTTGTAAAAGTTAGGGGGCAAAAATGTAATTTTTGTATAATGGGATTTTTGGATTAAAATAAATAGTTTGAGTGTTAAATGAGCTAAATATGTTGTTATAGATCAAGAAAGGCGTGGAATCGACCTCGAACGAGGAAAGGAGAAAGTTTTGGACTAAATTGCAAAATTCCCATATTTTGCACCGAGGTAAGTTTGTATATAAATAATACATTAATTTCATTTACATTTTTATATTTCAGCCTATTATATATATTAGCTGATGTTGAAGTATAAATCGACTATTGAAAGAATGGAAATAAATAATAGAGAGAGAGATCCCGGTTGAACATTCGGAAAAATCGAATAAAATAGAGGGAGCGTAGCTAGGTCACATGTATGGTGCCGAGTGCACATCATGTGTACAAGAAGGCTACGATATACTATATAGTATCTAGGTCACATGTGTGATACGGGATGTATCCCATGTAGACAAGAGAACTACGTGAGAGATAAATGTAGCTAGGTCACATGTGTGATACGGGATGTATCCCATGTAGACAAGAGAGCTACGTGAGAGATAAATGCAGCTAGGTCGCATGAGTGATTCCAAGTGAAGGACACCATGTAGACAAGAGAGCTACGAGATAAATAGGCTAGGTCGCATGAGTGGTACTAAGTGTTCACCATGTGTACAAGAGAGCCGAATTAAATGAGATATGATGGTGGGGCTGTGTGCTGAAACTATCAAGTATCGAGGATTATTCCGAATTGTTCAACGGGATGGTTTTGTGGTGACATTGTAGTCATAGACCTACACTTGTGATGTATGAAATGTGATCAAAATGATTTGTAGTATATATATATGTAAGTTAAAATGAGGTTAGAATAAAGAATGTGTGAAAGAATGAAATTAGCATTAAAACTATTTTGGACAGTAGCAGTAACGTGATTTTGAAAATTCACCAAAAATATAAGGAATTTAATTAGAGGTTGAATGAGATGTGAAATTAAATCTTAATGAGTCTATTTTCATATAAAAGAAACAGAGCAAGCAAAGGAATTCTATATTTTGAGATATTTACAATTGTGTGAGACTTGCTCAGGATGACTATGAAATCCCCTGTTTCAACTTTTAAAAATCATTAAAAATTGTACAAAACAAATTAAGAAATATAGTTTATATGCATAAATTCCTTATTGAATCTAGTTTTAAATGAAATAGGTTTCATGGTTATTTGAATTTTGTACTGAGAGAAATTCAATTCGTAATGAACAGAGGTCAGATCAGTTGAGCTGTGTAACAGGGGAAACTTTAACTAATAAAATGTACTAATTTGCTGAACCAAAAATTCTAGAAAAAAATTAATAATAATTTTTATGAGTCTAGATTCAGGGAAATTTTACGGATTTGAATTTCGAGTTTCGTAACTCGAGTTATGATTTATTTAGTGATCATGACGCAGGAGGGACAGCTTGATCAAATTGGAGTAAACGATAAAATTAAAAATATGATATAATTGAGTTATGTTGTAAACATATTAGATTTCTTATTTGTTATTTATATACTTACTTACTAAGCTATAAGCTTACTTTCTTTTCTCTCCTTTGTCTTATAGTGTTGTCCAGCTAGCACAGGAGTCAGAGATCGTAGAAGATCCGCCCGCACTATCAATACTCTTGGTATCTGAACTCAACATTTTGAAATATGGCATGTATAGCAGACTTAGTTATTTTGTTACGTGTCATAATTGTCTAGGTTCAAATTACTACTTATAGTATCAAACTAATCATTTTGTACGAAGCCTTTGAAGTTGGTTTGTATTGTTAATGGCATATGTTATAATGATCAAATTGCACGCCATATTTTTGTTGGGTTTTGTTTAATAGTATATACTATAATTTGTTCATACCTCATACCCTGTTCCGGCGACGGATATGGGTAAGGGGTGTTACACCGAAGTACAAACAGGGGCATGTATGTGCATTCAGGGGTACCAAAGTACAAATATGGGCATGTATGTGCATTCATCAATAATTATATATAAACATATTAAATAAAGAACAATAATATGATATTACAAGTCAAACATTATTTACGTATTGAAATACTATGGACTTACCTAAGATTTAATTCCGATCAATACATAAGGACTATTTGTAATAGCCCGATTTAGACCCTAGTCGGAACAGTGGTTTTGAGACCACAAATCTAAGGTTGTAAAATTATTTTAATATTATTTTTGGTGTTTACAGTATTTGATTTTATATATGTGAAAATTTTGTGAGCTAATTTTATCGTTTAATAGCTCAATTTGAGAAAAAGGACTTAATCGCGTAAAATGCAAAAGTTGCATTCTATATGTTAAAAGTGCCAAATTGTTATGGATTATTAAATGGGAGGTCCTTATATTGTAATTAGACCATTGATAGTGGAATTTGAAAAAAAATGACCATTAAATGAATGATTTTAAATTGTTATAAATAAGGTTAATTTGATAAATAGATTATTAATGTTATATTAAATAAAACTAAAGCCAAAATTAGTCCATTATCATCTTTTTCACACCGAAAATCAAAATAAAAGAAAGCTATTGAAGCATTTTAGGGTTTGGCTCTCATTGTCTTTGATTAAGGTATGTATTGAGCTTAATTTTTGGTGATTTCTATGTTATTGTGATCGTTGCTTTGAGTACTAGCTAGCCCATGCCTTAATTTTGGAAATTTTTGATGATTTTGTGAAATGCCATTGATGAATCCATGAGTTTTATGATCTTTGGTGATGAATTATGCAAGTTTGGTGTTTGATATACATGTTTTGTAAAGTGATTTTTGACAAAAAAATGTCAATTAGGGATTAAATTGAGAAATGTGTAAATTGAGGGGTTAAA
The DNA here is from genome assembly GCF_007990345.1 of Gossypium hirsutum. Lineage (NCBI taxonomy): Eukaryota > Viridiplantae > Streptophyta > Magnoliopsida > Malvales > Malvaceae > Gossypium > Gossypium hirsutum. Next base: position 85,567,235 of record NC_053429.1, read on the forward strand.
TTGTGAAATAAATGAAAAATATGGGCTGCTAGGGACCTATAAAGAATTCAGATAAGGCATGATTTTGATGAATTTTGTGTATTTGGTGTTTTGTGTAATAAGGACTAAAATGTCAAAATGTGAAATGTTAGGGGCTAAAGTGAAAAAATGCTCAAATGTATATTTTTGGATGAAATTGAATGAATAGGTAATTAAATGAGCTAATTTTGAATACATATAGATCATGAAAAGAGGAACTCAGACTTAGATCGAGGCAAGAACAAAGTACTCGACTAATCGGCTAGTTTTGTTGTTTCTACAACCAAGGTAAGTTCGTAGATGTTAATTTCATTATAAATGAATGTTATATGCATTAATATTGCATAAAATGTATTTATGAGATTGCAGATAGTGATTTAATTATGAATCCTACTATACGGAAGTGTTCGACAATGAAATCGATAAGCGAAATTTCTTGGTTAAACCTTAAGTACAGATATGATGGTAAAGAAATGTCATTAAGTTAATGTATTAGCTTCGGGCCATGATATCGGCACTTTGGGTGCTAATAATACCTTGATTTGGCCACGGGCCATGATATAGGTATTTTGTGAGGAGTTACCTTGATTTGGCTACAGGCCATGGTATAGGTACTCCGGAATAAGTTACCTTGATTTGGCTATGGGCCATGGTATAGGTACTTATCGATTGTGGTCTTTAAGTATCTTATTTTTTATTCTAAATAATCTAATGGGTAAAAGAATAACTTGTTTGAGAAAGAGGTTAGTACGAGGTGGTACAGGTACGTATGGAATCTATTTGAGCATTACAATGAGTAAGTTAAATGAGATGTTAATGAATCATGTTTTGAGACATGATAGGAAGGTTTGTGTAAATGAGATGTTGTTTTTGGTAATGTGTATATTATAGAATTGTATTTATTTGATGAATTGAATTACTTAACTATGAACTTACTAAGCTATGAAGTTTGCTGTGTGTTATTTGTCTATGTTTTATAGATAGTCAAAGCTAGCGGGAACTCAGGGATCGTCAGGAGCATCATCACACTATCGAACATTTGTTGGTACTTTTGAAGCTTGTATATATGATATATGGCATGTATATGCTAGTGTCATTTTAGTATGTTTTGAGTCATGATATTAGCCATGAGATTTGGCTTGTAGATTTAGTATGTATAGCCATTAAAGTTGGCTTGAATTATGTGTTTGGTAAGTTATATGATGTATATAATGCTTATGTGATGGATTGATTATGGGATGTGAAAATGGTAAGTTTTATGACATGATTTGGTTATGGAATTGAGTAATTGAGATGGTTATGTATAGATGACATGATATGTGCACATATTGGTTGGTTTTTGGTTGCTTATATATGTGTTGAAATGGTACCAAATAGGTTGATTTGTATTCATGGTTGTAGGGTGGCAAATTGACTTTTCGAATGGCCTATTTTTGTCCACATGGGTAGAGACACGGGTGTGTGTCTTGGTCGTGTGCGACACACGGCTATGTTACACGTTCGTGTGTCCTCCGGGGTAGTCCTACAATTTAAAGTCAGTCTCGAGCACGGCCTAGACACACTGGCGTGTCTGGTGGCTGTGTGAGGAATACAGCCGTGGCACATGGGCGTGTGTGGCCATTTTGAAGGGTACACAAGCTAGACATACGAGCGTGTGGTTAGCTATGTGAAATCAAGTCAGTTTCGACCACGGCCAAGGCACACGGGCATGTCTCCAGCCGTGTGGTACAAGTCAATATGTATGCCCTATTTTCACACAGCCTATGTCACGGGCTTGTTTGATAACCGTGTGATTCATACAGCCTGTTCAGGCGGGCATGTGACCTGTGATTGCATAATTTTTTTAAAAGTCCAGAAGCTTTTATATGTGATCGGTTTAGTCCTGAACCACTCTTATACATGTTTTAAGGTCTTTTAGAACCTTATAAGGGACAATGTAAATGTTTGAGAATATTTTAAGATGATGATTGCATAATTGTATGTGATTGATGTGTAATATTCGGTAATGCCTTGAAACCTTATTCTGACAACGGATACGGGTTAGGGGTATTACACTATTCCGTTATTTTCCCTTTTCCTCGGTTATTGTCTCTTTGATTCAAATCTTGATCTATATAATAATTAAACACAATACATTAATCTTATACACATTTCACATTCCATTCAATGCATTGACCCTTAACTTTTCATTAATTACACATTTTCCTTAAACTTTTACAACTTTTTCAATTTAGTCCTCCAACTGAAAATAATCAAATTAACCATTTTCTAAGAATCCAATTATAGCCTAATATACTAGGCCCTTTAACAATCAATATTATACATCAAATTCACTATCAAACCTTGAAATTTTGACATTTTAACAATTCAATCCTTAAACCAAAATCTAACAAAAATCACTTCACAAAATAACCAAATACCACAATCAAAGCTTCAAACACATAGCTATCATAAAAAACATTCAAGATTTATCAATGACAACTTCTAAATTTTTAACATACTAAAAAACGAAGGTTTGGGTTAGCTGGACCTAGTTGCAACGATCTCAAAAACATAAAAATTACAAGAAATATGTTTAAAACGGACATACATGCAATAAATTATTGATGGCCGAACTTCAAACGTTAAAAATGGTGTTCTTCCTCTTTCAAATTCGGCAGCCAAGTCGTTTTAGTAAGATGTTATTTTATTTTCATTTTACTTAAATTTAATTACTAAATTACAATTTTGCCCTTTAGTAAAACATTCAATTAAACCAAAACACAAACCTACAACCGTCCATTAAGATATAACATGGTATAATTACCATATAAGTCCTCCCTTATTTAAGTAATTAAACTAATTGATCACCTAGTACTAAGTTTTGCACCTTTTTCAATTTAGTCCTTTTTCTTTAATTAATTATCTAAACGATAAAATTTCTTAACAAAATTTGAATACGACTCTAATGACTTCGTAAATATTCTATAACTAATATTTACGAGTCAACACAATGTAAATTTTGGTCCCGAATCCACTGTTCCGTCACCACTAAAAAACTTGCTATTACAAAGGATGATGTTTTCAACAGCTTGAAAAGCTCTTCTAGTACCCTTTTTCCTAAATTTCAATCTTCCCTTTGTATTCTTTTTTTTTTTTGCCCATCCTCCCCCTCCAAATTTATGTCCATTCCACTCATCATGTCCAACGTGGCAAATTAATTTGCCACGTCCCCTATTCCGTTAGACCTGTAACCAAAAACTTTAATGGGTGACTAGTTTGTTACTTTTCGATAACGTTAGTGACTGATTTGTTATTTTTCTAAAATTTAGTGACTGAGTTGAAAGTTGGTTAACTGTTGGTGTAGTTTACCCAAAATTTAAATTGGTTGTAGCCTCAACTTCAAAAAGACCATTAAAAATTTTAGTTTATACTAATACTTAAATTTTTCATAAAAAAACATTAAAAGTTTTGATTAGAGAAATTTTTGGTGTGACTTTGAAGCTCAGAGTAAAATTTTTCAACAATTTGATTCAATACAAAAAAATTATAGTCTTAAAAAGCCTAATCTTGAAATAATCTTAGATCGATTACAGCCCAAACCAAAGATAGATTCAAACCAAAACTCGGATTTATATTAAAAAGAGGTTAATAATTAATATAATTATATGATAATATTTAAAATAAAAATAAAATATAAAGGAATAAATTATAATTATTTAATTTTTGATAACACATTTTCTAAATATTATATAAGTAGATTAAAATTTGGTTAAGAATATAAGTAGTTAATAATATATTTTTATTTTAAATTATAAATAAAACTAGATTTAAAAAAAATTAATTGTCAGCATAAAATATTTTTTTATGTAGCTATAAATGTATAATAAATATACAAAATTTAAGTTTAATAATTTAATAATTGTATAATATAGTAATTTAATAATATAATAATCCAAATATAGTAAATTTAACTTTATAATCTTCACAAATGAAAATAATTTATTATATAACACTAATAATATTAAATTATATCTCACCTACTGTTTGAGTGAAAGTCAAATCTTTATATAAAAAATATATTTAAAAAAGTATTTATTGAATGAACTATAGTTGTAGTGGTAAAGGTTGTGGATACAAATTTTCATCAATCTCGAGTTTCACCCTTGAACTCTTGATTTTTATGCAACACTAATAATATAATTAGTGAATTATTCTTTTACTTAATTAAATAATTTTAAACCATATTTATTTTTTTATAATAACATTATTTATAACATAAAATTTGAAATTTGAAAAGTTATTTATAACATAAAGATTGAACAAGATAGTAATTTAATATTTATGAGTCAAGTAAGAATTTAGAAGAATTTGTGAAATGGTGAAATTAGTGAATTAAAAGAATTTATTAGGTTAAACGGGTCAAAAACGAGGTATCGAGACCTCGAATTTGAAAATCAAGCTATAAATATTTTTATAAATATTTATGAAGTTTCATTTAGCTAGTATTAAAGTTTGGTTGAGAAATTTTAACGATTAGGTAGTCAATTAAATAAAAAGGACTAAATTGTAATAAAAATAAATTTTGCTAAAAGGATTAAATAGCTCAAGTGTTAAAAGAAGGAAGATTTAAAGGGAAATTAAGCCTAAAAGTGAATAAGACGGCAAAGGCAAGAAAATCAGCAGAAAAATAAGGGAAATAAGGGCAAAATTGGAAATTTTACAACTTTAACATATAAAATAAGAAACAAAATTGAAGAATCTAGAGATCTCTTCATATTTTATCAGCCAAAACACCGTAGAAGGTGGAGAAAGCTGGTTTTTCATATTTTTACATCATGTAAGTTTAATTCTTGCTTTTACTTGATAATTTTTATGTTTTTGTGACTTTTACAACTAGGTCCATATGTTTAATTCATTAGTTTTTTATTATATGGATAATTTTGAAAGTTTCCATGAACAAGCGCTGAAAGTTTATGATGATTTATCATGGAATTGAGGTTTTAATTTTATTATATGATGATTTTATGAAGAGATTTTTTTTAGAAATAAATATTTAGGACCTAATTGTGAAAGTTGTGAAATTAGGGTTTTGTGATGAAACTTTGAATGTCAAAAGCTGTGAGATAGTTTTTAATGTTTAAATAAAGTGTTATTTGAGAAGAAAAAGTTCAATTGTTGAATAACTTGAGCAGGGACTAAATTGTAAAAATTGAAAAGTTTAGGGTAATTGTGTAATTTCAAAAATTTAAGGGCATAAATTGTGAAATAGAATTGAATTGAAATGGATGCTAATGAAGGAATGATTTTATAATTATAGATCAAGAAAACGAACTGAATCGTGGAAAGGAAAAAATTCAAGAATAGTCCCTAAATTTCTACGACTTTTGTAACTTAGCCCAGGTAAGTTCATATGGCAAAGTTCAATGTTTTGTTATGAAAATCTTATGATTGTTAAAGTATTTTATTGTTGATGAATACTATCAATTTGCATTAACTAATAAATAATGTGTAACTAAAAGTACAAATTAGTAGGAACAATGGATTTGAGTGCTTCTATTCTGTAACCCTGATGAATTGACGAAAAATATGTGATAAGTGCCCCCGTTTAAGACCATAGCTGGGCTATGGCATCGGTGCAATGTGATAATGTGACTCCGTATAAGACCATAGCTGGGCTATGACATCGGTATAATGTGATAATGTGATTCCGTATAAGACCATGTCTAGGATATGGCTTCGGTATGATATGTGAACCGTGTAAGACCATGGCAAGGCTATGGCTTCGGTGTGTGATGCGTAACAATGTGAAATTCCATAGTTTACTATGGCAATGTGATAATGGAGCACTCAATTCCCTTATTGTTCCCTAATTTGACAATGAAGTAAATGAGAAATGGGCCTAAGGGAGTTAAATTGTGAGTAGCCATATGGAAATTATTCAAATGAGTTATTAATGAAATTGTGATTTGGAGGATGAAATAGTTAAACTAATAGATATATGATTGTGTACAATATTTGATAAGATTTGTGTTTTTATGCCTATGAGCTTACTAAGCTTCAATAAGCTTACTTGTGTGTGTTTGATAATTTCTTTTGTAGATTGAATTAAAGAGAAGTTGGTAGATCGGATCAACACAACAAGGCACACTATTCAGATCAATTCCGGTAGTTTTTGTTTTATGTTTAAAGATTTATATGGCATGTATAGAGTTTGAATGAACTGAAGAAAAGATGTTATAAACTAGTTAACAATATTTGTACTAAAACAGTTTTTGGTAAGTAGCAGTAGTTTGACTTTGAAAATTCACCATAAATTGTGGAAATTGAGTTAAGGCCTGAGAAAAAAATGAGATTAAATCCTAATGAGTCTAGTTTGATATAGAGGAAACGGTGCATGCAATTGGATTTTATGTTATGAGATATTTAAATTGTTGTGAGACAGAGTCTGAATGACTTCGAGTTCCCTTGTTCTAATTTGTAAAAATCATTAAAAATTGCACAAAAATAATTATGAGTCATACTGTATATGTATGGATTCCTAATTTGGTCTATTTCTAATAGAAACAAACGGCATGGTTATTTGAATTCTGTACAGGGAGAAATTTGGTTCGTAGTGCACAGGGGTCAAAGTAGCCAAACCCTGAAATAGGGGAGAATTTAACTAATAAACTGTACTAATTGGACCAACCAAAAATTATATAAAAAAATTGGTAAGTATATATATGAGTATAAATTCGGAGAAAATTTACGGATTTGAATTTCGAGTTTTATAACTCAAGATATGATTTTTTTAGCAACTATGACGCAGTTGGACAGCTTGTCTGAAAAGTATGATATAAATTATCTGAATTTGGTTAAGTGCTCAAATAAGTTTAGTAGTGCCTTGTGCTCGACTCCGGCGACGGTCTCGGGTAAGGGGCGTTACACATATTACCACGTGGCATGATGGGCTAGAGAAAAAACGCTAAAAAGCTAAGGAAGAAGGACTTTTATAAAAATTTCTCTTTTCTTTTCTTTTTAAAAATTAAAATTATTAAATAATTTTTTTTATTGTAATAAAATTTAATTACTTTTTTTCTTTTCCCTATCAATTTATTCTAAATTAGAAAACCCAAATTATCATCTCTAATGAGAATGGCGGCTTTTTTTTACACAAATAACTCAAAAAAATATAAATATTTATGAAAATAATCCAGGTTAAAAAATTATAACGAAAATGACCTGAAATCTACAATGTCGCGGGATGCCAACATCCCGATGATTGGCAGCAAAGTTCATCATCATGTAATCGTTACTTTGTTATTGAGTCGAGGATAAATAAAATAATTTTTTGGTGCTGGACTGCCATGGTCCGCACCTGCATGTATTTTTTCAAGTACTTTTTAAAAAATATAGACATTTCCTAGTAAAAAAATATTTTTTAATAGGTGCCAACGTGTAGGTGGCTGACATTGGAAAAGAATTTCAATTTTTTTGTCTGTATTTTTTGATGTCGACGTTCTCATTTTCGGCACCAGTGTGATTTTTGAAAAAAAAATTCAGCGTGCTCTGGTTGTGAAAACCGATGACCATTTTTTAAAAAAGGCCAGAGATACTTTAGAAAATGAAAAGACTTGGGAAGAAGAGAAGAAGAAATAAATTGGGAAAATGAAAAGACTTTTAATGATGATGATAAAATTAAGAGTTGGTAATGTAGCTAATGTGAAATCATATTTTATTTAATTATGACGATAAATATATAGCTGTATCCATATCTCAATTTAAAAGAACACATTAATAAAAAATTTTGAGTTAATTGAGTTGACGAATCTTATTTTATCATGTTAACTCAATTTGAAATTTTCTTGAATTGAGTTGATTGAGATGAAATTCGAATCAAATATATTTTTTCGAGTTAAATTAAAAAAAATAATTTTGGTGTTGTCTATTTTTATGTAATTTCTTTTGAAAATATTTTTCTTTAAAGCTTTTAAACATGATCATACAAAAAAAAATAAAGTGAACAAATAAAACTAACACAACATGAGTCCAAGTAAACAACAACACAACAAAATTATAATAGAAAATATAGGAAGAAGTCATACGTAACGAGATTTCAAAAAACAAAACTTCTGGTTTTGAATCTGACAATAATTAATTGGGAAGTATAAGTCAACAACATTATAAATGCTATTTTGAAAATAAGATACAGATGGTAGGAAATTATTGGCACTATAAATAGTGCCAAATTACTAATCATGGATGAAAAACTGAATACTCTATTATCTTCTTTGGCTTATTTATTAAAAACACATAAAAAATGAAAATCTATAAAAGTGTAGCTTTGCTTTAATTTTTTTGGTCTAATTTTTACCAACTTTTATGGCAGGTAAAATGATGCATCAGATTATAGAGGAAATGATCACAGGGGGTGCCCAAGTGGCAGCATATTTCCAAATGCCAGCTTTGCAATATGAGATTAGCAGATAATAATTTCAGTGGTAACTAAACACGGGTAGCAAGACCTACCATAGCTTTTTTAATTGCAGACAATGGTAACAATATAAACACAAATTGCATATTAACACCCAAATCAATCTCCATCTCATTTTTCTCTTACTATGCTTTTTCATCATCATCATCACAAGTTTTAATTGTCACTAGAGAAGCTTCCCCTCACAAAAGAACCTCGGTAGTGGCCACCAACGATGACTTCTTTGAGATGATATATGGAACCAAACACCTACCAGTCTTCTGTCAAAACACAAAAGATAAAAACGCAAGGTCAATAATATCCCAAGGCATAGTCAAGTCAATGACAGATGAAAAAGAGAAGAGGAATGAAGCAAGTAGAAAGAAAATCAAGAAGGCAGAACGCTCAATATGCACAATACTATAACAGTTTAGCTCTAAGACAGCCGCCTAAAACAAACAACTTAGCTTGGTAGGCATAGGAGCTGGGCGAAGCTCAGATGGATGGCGGTGATGCAAATGGGTGAGGATAGCCGGATGGGAGACAGATTTCAGTGGGTGGGGCAGATGGAGGGGAGGGCACTGATGAAGAAGAAGAAGATGAGGGGAATTGATGAGAAAGAAGATGAGAACTGTCAAACAAAAGAAGAAGAAGATGAGGGGAACGTTTAGGGATATTTTAGGGGACTATTTTGATTTGGGGGTATATGATGGGTGGGGCAGACGGAGGAGGTGGGAAAGTAAAAGGGTTTAGTGTAAAAATGTAAAAATACTAATTAATAATATAAATTTAAAATTTAAAATATTATAGTTTAGTATTTTGTTTATTCGAATTATTTGAGTTATTCAAATTTGAAAACTCAACTCGAACTCGAAATTCAAAAAAATAATTTTACTTGATTCGATTAACTCAATTCAAATAATTTGAAATTTGAAATTTTTTCAATATTTTGAATTGAATTAAATTTTGCTCACCCTTAATTGATACCATACACACACAGAGAGAGATATAGAGAAATTGCCGAAGAAGATTTACCAAAGTCCTAAAAATAAAACCCCATTCATATTCATAGTACCATCACCTTGGACCCTTAATACTCATCATCATCATCTAACCTCATTACCTCCAAACCCCATCACCTTTTACCAACATTGCTTCACCATCATTGTTAAGCTATACCCAAGATAAAGCACGAACTTCCATTTGACCTTAAAGGAAAGAAAAACAAGTTCATATGCCAGCTAGATGGACTTTGAATAGTGAAGAATGCCAAGGGTTCCAACACTTGAAGATTCGAGGAGTGGGGATGTAGAGAAGATGAAGATAGTAAAATATTTCGGGCATATGGAAATCTAACATGACAACAGTGAATCAAGGTTTTGTTTTGGAACTTTGTGTAACACCTCTAACCCGTATCCGTCGCTGGAATAGGATTACGAAACATTACTAGACTTATTTATTAAACAATTATACATTTCACATTCATTTCTCAAATCCAAATAAAAGTCATTCAAATATAGTCATATAGTCCCTAACACGAGCCCTTGGGGCTTAAAACAAGCATTAGAAGTGGTTCGGGACTAAATCGAATACTAAATAAATTTTTAAAAAAACATAGAAAATTTCAAAGTGCAGTGGACACACGTCCGTGTGGACAGGCCCTGTGAGAAGACACGCCTGTGTCACAGGCCGTGTGGACATTCGAAATGGAATCACATAGCCGTGTCCCAGCCCATGTCCAACCTCGTGTAACTCTCTATGTAACACCCCTTACCCGTGTTTGACGCCGGAACAGCGTACGAGGCATTACCGGACTTAATCACTAATCATTGTATAAAAACTGATTCATAATTTCACTCTAATTTAAAACTTTTTCAAACACATTCAAACTATCCCTTAAAAAGAGCTTACAAGGCCCATATCATGCTTTAATTCAATCACACACATAGGCAAGCATGCACATTGATAAATTGCATCATTTAATTAATAACATAATCGAGACTATCTACATTAAATGACTTTATACAATAGAGACCTTCAAATAACATAGGTCAGTATTTTAAGCCAATTCCTAGCAACTTAATAACAATTAAACGAGTCTCCATAGATTCCAAAGACTTAAAATACTTTAAAACCTTTATATATCGATCAATAGTTTGATAGTGTGATTTAACATCCAGCGACCTCCAACTCGAGCTAACATCTACGACACTATAGGAAAACAGAAAGGAAGGGAGTAAGCATTATAGCTTAGTAAGTAATTATGTAAATATTAATAAACAATACATTATCATACTTTAAACAAAGTCACAATATGTTCCCGGAATATTACCATCACAAACACACATACTTTCACTATTACAATCATAAATAGGTTCAAAATAAGCTGTCTAGCAGAGTACCAGAAACTAAATTATTTATTTTTGGAGCTAAAGAACTCCAAATTACAAACCGTTAATTTTCCATGAAACTAGATTCACATATATTCTTACCATAAAATTTTCAAAATTTTTGGTCTAGCCAATTAGTACAGTTTATTCATTGAATTTACCCTTGTTTCACTGCTCAATTGTTCTGACCACTCTTCACTACGAATCAATTTTATCCTTGTACAGAATTCAAAGAATGTTTCAATTTATTTCATTTGAAACTAGGATCATTAAGGATTTCAAGAATATAAATTATATCCCCTAATTATTTTTGTACAATGTTTAATGATTTTTCCAAGTAAGAACAGGGGATCATGCAGTCATTCTGAACCAGTCTCTCAAAAACTTAAATATCTCATAATATAGAATTCCTTTGCTTGCTCTGTTTCTGTTATATGAAAATATACTCATTAAGCTCTAATTTGATATCTCATTCAGTCTCTGATTCAATTTCTACTATTTTTGGTAAATTTTTAGATTCACATCATTGCAACTATCCAGAACAGTTTTATTGTCAATTTTGATCTTTCACACTTCAATTGTATTCATCACTTTCCCATAACAATCTTTCCAATTCCCAATCACATATCGAGCATATTTCTCATAATTTACATACGTATATACTTACACTTATCATCACAAAGTCATACACAATTTCATTTAATCAATTTCCCAATTGAACGCTTCGGAATAATAACAAATACGCGATGGTATCGCACACAGCTCACCTTTAAAATCGAAGCTCTCTTGTACACATAGTGGCCTTCATTCAGCACCACTCATGTGACCTAGCTCGATTGAACACATAATTTTGGCTCTCTTGTACACATGGTGAACACTTGGTACCACCCATGTGACCTAGCCAGTTTATCTCGTATCTCTCTTGTCTACATGGTGTCCTTCACCTAGAACCACGCATGCGACCTAGCTACATATATCCCGTAACTCTCTTGTCTACATGGTGTACACATAGTATCACCCATGTGACCTAGCTACATCATAATGTCTCGTAGCTCTCTTATACACATGATGTGCACTCAACACCATACATGTGACCTAGCTACATACCATCTGTATCATCCAATCTTTCCGAAGGTTCAACTGGGATTTCTCTCTCTTTCTAATACTTGATTCCATACTTCCAATAGTCAATTATGATTCAAAAATCAGCTACAATACATAAAATATGCTGAAATACAAAAACATAATAAAGATAATGTATTATTTACATACAAACTTACATACTTTCTTATTTCCATGTCGAATTAATATTGAACATTTAAATCATCATAATTATACTTTCTTTCAACACCTCAGAAATCATAGTAAATATATCAATTTTACATTGAAACATGCATAAATTAATGCTTATTATACATATGAACTTACCTCGATACTAAAATGGCTATTTTACCAACTTTCCCGATTTTTGTTTTTTCTCCCATTCTAGATTCAAATCTCGTTTTCTGGGATCTAAAACATCATATTTTACTTATTTAATTAATGTACTATTCAAAACAGTCCTTAACTCAAACTTTGGAAAAATTACAATTTTGCCCCTAAACTTTTACATATTTACACTTTTGCCCCTAGGCTCGGGAATTAAACTTCATCCCTTATTCTTATGTTTTATGACATGATGATCATTTTTCTCTTCTATGGAAACATCAAATTCTCACTCTAACACATAGTTATGTACAATAACAACTTTTACCGATTAAGCCGTTTTACTCATTTTTGCTTAAAACCGCTTAGCAAAAATTGTTTAACATAATTTCAGCCTTCATATTCTACCATAAAACATCAAAATAAACACATTTAAACTATGGGTATTTTTTTCAAATATGAACCCTAGCTTAAATTATTGCTAGAATAAGCTTAATCAAGTTACTGGGATTCCAAAATCGTAAAGAACTTGAAAAACGGGGATAGAACGGACTTACTATTGAGCTTGGAAAGCTTGAAAACCCTAGCCATGGCTTCCCCCATGCTAATTTCGGCCTCCATGAAAAAGATGAGTCAATTTTGGCTTTATTTTCCCTTTTTATTTCTTTTAATTACCAAATGACTAAAATGCCCTTAGGGCCTTTCTTTAAAATTTTGTCCTATTCATGCCCATTTTTGTCCAAACGAAATATAATGGTCTAATTACCATTTAAGGACATCATCCCCCATTTCAATCAAGTACTTATGAATTAGAACACATATTTTGCAACTTTTGCAATTTAGTCTTAAAAGTCCAATTAAGCACTTTATCAGTAAAATTACTTAACGATATTTTTTACACAATATTTTAATCAATAAATAAACCTTAAAACTTAATCAGAATAAATTTTTTGACTTCGAATTCATGGTTCTAAAACCATCGTTCCGTTTAGGCCCTAAATCGTGCTGTTACAGTAACTTCTGCAAATAAACCCTAATAGGCAAATTAAACATGCAATCTATAAAATTTCTTATCAATACTCTAACACATGCATCTAATCACTCGGTAAATCATAAAAATTAATCGAAATAAAATTTTCTTTCTTAGATTTGTGGTTTCGCAACCACTATTCCATTTAGGCCTTATTTCGAGATGTTACACTCTGACTTGGGTCACACGGCCAATCACATGCCCATGTACCCTTCGAAATGGCCTTACACATCCGTGTGCCAGGCCGTGTGCTAGGTGGTGTGAAAACTAGAGGGTATACTGACTTGTGCCATAATGCCAAGCCACACGCTCATGTGCTACGCCGTGTGAAACTACTAACTTGGTTTCTAAATAAACATCAGGGGACACACGACCGTGTCACCTGGCCATGTGTCACACATGGCTAAGACGCACACCCGTCTCTCTGCCCGCGTGGACAAAAATAGGCTACTTTCCAAGCCACTTTTCTCACCCAAACTTGCAACAACCTAAACCCATCAAATAACATATGATCATATCATCAGTAGGCATTCAAACCAATCTCAACCAAGTCCAAATCATGCAATATCAATACCAACAACTACAAGGTTCATAAGCATCACAATTAACCATTCAAAAACATATCAATATGCCTCAAAAGTATACCTAAACGATCAAACTTACTTATTATACTTTGTGTCTAATTCAACATGCATACCACATTCTCAAATTCAATCATTTTGTACTGAAAATAGCAATACACAATTAAGGCATTTCCATGGTAATCCAAATACATACCAATATCACTTTCAAGGATTCACCTAAATGGTCAATTTCAATATGCATTATTTTGCCTAATACTTAGCTTGCTATTACATTCTCAATTTCAACCAATTGCTACCTAATTACCAATTCATAATAAGGCATTCACATAGAAATTATAAAACCACATACAAAAGGGCTATTTATACATATTTACATATCAAAACATATGACTACTTACAAGCCAATTCAAATGGCCAAAATTCATCAAGACATAAGGCTACATTAGCCAAAACGACTTATACATGCCATATAACCACACTACTCAAAGTTCAAAAGTACCAAAACAACTGCTTGATAGTGTGATGAGATCTCCGACAACTTTCAATCTGAGCAAGCTTTGAAATCACTATAAAACACAGAAAAGTAAACAAAGTAAGCTATTAAGCTTAGTAAGCTCGTATGGCTACCATATAATCATAGTTTAAGTGATTAAACATGGCATAATTCACCTCAATTTAATCCAAAAACCTAACACATATACATCCATAAGGTTAGACATAAAATTCATAAATTTCATAGCTTTAATGCTTTTATGATTCACATACATACCTATAATGATATATATCGATCTCTTATTCTTTCATACCATCAATACACCCGTTGAACCATTTGGAATACTATCGGATACTCAGGAATCTTGCACACTAAGTGCCAATACATGGTCGAAACCATCTTAATCTCATATCTCATATAAATGCTCACTCTCGAGCTATGATTGGGTCTGCTCACACAAGCTGATGGTCAAGACGTAGCTACGTCGTGCTGCTCACACAAGCTGATGAGTAACCGCAACACATGCCAAAAAACTCAGCCATCGGTAGAATGTACGGACCAACACCCAAAACACGACAACCCCTAATGACATTCATTTGTATCATATCTATTTTTAAGGTTCAATCGGGATCTCATATATTGCCAAATCTTTATCGAGTATACTCGTGAAGTCATATTCATCAATAATGTAATGATAAAGCATTTAAAACACAAGTAATTTAATGCTTATTAACATACGAACTTACCTCGATCACAAAATGACAAAATAGATCGACTAGTCCAAAACTTTATCTAATCCTCGTTCTAGATCCGTACGAGGCTTAACTTGATCTAAATAATCAAATTCAATCCATGTAGTATTTATTCTATTCAATTCAGCTCAAAATACATATTTTTACAAATTTACACTTTTACCCCTAATATTTTAACTTCTTTACAATTTAGTCCCTATGTCATAAAAATGAAAATTCATGCAATTTAATCCACACCCATGCTAGCTGAATTCTACATAGACTCATAGCAGCCCAAAAATTTCATTATTTCACACATTTACCACATAATTTTCACATTTCTCAATTTAATCCTTATTTGACATTTTCAACCAAAATCACTTAACAAATGTTGTTTATCTAACAACAACAATTCATTTTCTATCATCAAACATCAAAACACATACACATTCATCAATGGTAAAACCCTATACTTTTAACAGTTTCACAAATTAGTCCTTGAGCTAGCTAGATTAAGATACAACGATCCCGGAAACATAAAAGTTATTAAAAACGGGACAAAAATCGTATCTAATTGGACAATGACAGCTTTGACGAACCTAGGCCTCCAAAAATGGCTCCTTCTCTTAAAAATTTCAGTGGAGAAACTAGTTAAAGATGATAACTTTAATTTTTTTTTTGTTATTTTATAATTATTAACTAATTTACTAAATTAACCTTTATAAACATTATGTATTTCACTAAATGCCAAGCCATTATCATCCACTAACTCACTAATGGGTTAATTACCACATAAGAACCTCTATTTTAAGGTTCTGTAGCTATTAGACACCTTTAGCTATTAGAACACAACTTTTGCACTTTACGCAATTTAGTCTTTTTTATCAAATTAAGCATGCAAATGATAAAATTTTGAACGAAATTTTTAGATAATCATACTATCATACTGTAGACCTCAAAATAATAATAAAATAATTATTTTGACTTCAAATTTATGGTCCCAAAACCACTGTTCCAATTTCACTGAAAACGGGTTGTTACACTTTGCTTGGATTTTTTGGTTGTTTTTAGATAAGTTTGACCTAAGAAAGAGAAAGGGGAAGGACAAAATTCATTTTAGAGTAACAAACAAGGCTATTAGACAGCGTAGAGGTGGCAACAATAAGAGTAGGGATGATGGATAGGGTTCATTATGAAGAAAAAAGAGAAGAAAAAAAGAAGAAGAGAGAAAGAGATAAAAGAATAGAAGAAAAAGAATTAAACATAATTCTAGTTATATTATTATAATCTACTTGAAATTTAGAAAGTTTTTTTATTGAAAAAATCAATACTGATTAGTTATGTATCTAGTTTTATTTTCTAATACCATTAGAAAAAGACAAGTGAAAAAGAATTGTCTATAAATTAGTAGTCAATATAGTTAATGGTTCCAATTTATTTCTCCTAAATTTTAACTTTTGTAACTGAGAATCCATATTTTCTTTTTCAATAAAAAAGAGAGGGATTTTTTTTTGATATTTTGTATCTTGAGACATTATAACCAATTGAAAGCATGAATTTAATCTAAAAATTAATATAAAAGGGGGATACTATCATTTTTTTATTGGTAACCTTTTGGTGACATGGTCGAGTGGTAAGGTTGGGGACTACAAATTCCTTATTCCCTAGTTCAAATCCAGGTGTCACCTAATCAACGAAAAACACAAAACCTAATGTCTACTAACGTTTAGGATTCAATTAAAAACTAAAGTAGCGGAAGGGACTTAGTAAATCTTGATATGGGAGCTGGTCGTCGCCACACGTGTGAACATCTGGATAGAAAATATTACAGCAAAAAATATGAAAATGAAACAGCGGTCTTCACAATTATACGAGTCAAGTTGTAATATAGGAAAAAATGTTACAACAGAGCACTCCGAGAAGCATTCTGAGGATCGTACCCAAGGGAGGTTGAATTAAACTTAAATTAATTCTCTACACTAATAAGGTTAAATAGTACTAATCTAAAATTATATTATAAAAACCAAAATTAAAATTGATTAACCAAAATAACATAAATCATCTAAAATGAAGAAAACCAAATAACAATCAAAATTAATTCCAATTAAACAGAAAAAAGAGTAACTCGTTTTCAGTGTTCCTAATTAACTTCAGAACTCAGGTTTTATTGAGTTATCCATTAATTAACTAGTTATTACCTCTTAGCCTCTAACTAAGTAACTAATCGAGAAATACACGCTTATCTCTCAACCTCACTTTCTTGACTGGGATAAATTATAATTTACTTGATAGACTAATCTCTGGATCTCATTTATCCTAAATTAATTCCTAGGGTTGTCACTTCTTAAGGTTTAGTCACACATAATTTAAACCAACTAACTCGGATTTAAACTTTAATTCATCTGTTAATTAGTCACACATCTGTTCGTTAATTTCCCTAAGGAAATTAGCCACTCATGGATCTAAATGAAATAATCCCTAAACTCATATTCGACATACTAAATAGTAAATTAAATAAAAGAAGGGAATAAAAATATATATCTGTTTCAATGTTGATTTTTGTAAGAAATCTGGTTTTCCTTTAACAGTTGCGAAGATAATTTTGATTGCGATTGGAAACAAAAAAGAATCGAATAAAAACTACTAAATTGAAAACTTGGATCAAATTTCAATCCAAGTTAAACAAGAACAAAAACTATTTTAGGACTAAATTGAAAGAAAATAAAAATTGAAATAAAAACCTAAAAATAACTAAGTGGCTCACTTGGCCAAGCCACTCAAATTAAGGCTAAACATGCCTATTTATAGAGTTTTTACTCAAACCTAATTAAGGTTAATTAGCATCCAAAAAAATCTGATTACATTACATTTTGTGGACTAAAATACCCATAATTAAAATTTCTAATTGTTGTCTGGTGTCGCGACACCACAGGACTGATGTCACAATGCTGCCTTTCGAATGAGAATAATTTGGCTTCAAAGTCTGGTGTTGTGAAACCACTCCTCAATGTTGTGACGTTGCAACTGTCCTTCGTCTTTTAAACCTGGAAATAGTGTCCTACACATTAAATGAAGCCTTTAAATCATCTCTAAGTCTATAGCGGCCCATTAGGTCATGACATTACTCAAAATTGCGTAAAACACTTATTTTTCATAAATTGAACTTAAGATAATAAAACCAAAAAAATATAAAAGCATATAAAAACACTAAAAAACAAGCTCGTTAAGTGTTGGAAAGACCTTAATCTACCATAACGAATTGTGGCAGATCAAAATCCCCTCCACTTAATTCATTGCTTGCCCTTAAGAAACAAAATAAAACACACTCAAAAACAAGAAAATAAGGTGAATGAATAAGTAACTCTAACACAATATACAATTGACTCTCGATCTTCAATATTGCACACATTAGTTGACAAAGTTACAAAGTAAACAAATTCAAGAATGTTAAGTACATTCACCCATTGAAATAGGTATACACAATTTACATTTATGCCCGAAGAATACAAGTAGTTAGAAATGTCAAAGTTTAGTTAATTTTCATCCACAAATAGTATCACGTAGGTCACATAGGTATTTCTGGTTTGTAACATTCTGCGGGTTAGGTTGGTTCAAAATTAATGGACAAACACAAAAAAATGGTTTAAGCTGAAAGTAGTTTGACATATTATATTAACCCCGATACTACCCCGACTAGACCCTTTAGCTCACTAACTTATATCCTCTTCACTCACCTACCTTTTCTCTCAAATTCTTAAGGTATAGTACAATATTAGTGAATACTTACCAAGAGATGAAACAACCACTGATTAAGTCAGGAATCTTAGCTTCCAACTTAAAAACAAAGATATAACATCTAGATTTAAGAAAAAGAAATAGATTAATATTGATGGAAGAAGTAACTTCTTCATAAACCCTTCTTACCCATATATATAACCCACTTTTGTTATTAGAGTTTAACAAGTATCACTTGAATCCAAAATTTGTCCTTTTTAATGGCCTACAAGTTCCAAAAGAAACATAAATGAGTATCCTGCATAATTGATATTTGACATGTCAATCCAGTTGACCCCTAACCAAGTCTTATTACAAAACCTAACTATCACAATACTTAAACAAACTGGGCATACTACATATATGAAAGTAATTCAACCAACTTATACTTACTTGATATACCGTTATCTTATATAACAAACTAAGAATAACATAAAACCTTTATTAACCTTTAAGGTGGTTACTAAATACCATATTCCAATAAGCCATAAGACTGTAAGCGGCGTATTACACTAAACCAATCAGATAATTTTACAAGTCTACGCCTTAAACTCAGACCCACAAAGCTTGAGGTGTAATAGGGGTGGAGTTGAAACACCCTGATTTGACGAACCGGGTTGGATTGGTAAAACTATGTCAGTAAAGGACTTTTAGGTTGCTGGACTTAGCCAAACAAAGGTTGGTGATTGTATGGAGAAATACTTCGTAAAACTTCACCAATGGGTGGTGGCAAGGTAGAGGCTAGGCCGGGACCTAATTAGGCAGACATTTTCACTAATGAGGTTGCCACCTATGTTTTTAAGTAGTGGCTAGAGTAAGTAAAATAGCTTGTAGAACACATTTAAGTCATTTAACTTCCTGTTAGAGGAAATGTGTAGATAATTGGGGCACTTGGAAGGCCTCGAAGGATGTGATTAATTAGTGGAAGTGTGTGGAAGCTAGAAGTGACTGGAGATAGTTCTTTTTAGGATTTTTCTGTGAGTTAGCTTTAAATAGGATAGAGTAATGGTGAAGAGAAGATTTTTAAATCATCATCTCCACTGGACCTTGTTATCATCGAAGAAACCATGAGAGTTCTTCCCTACTAATGAATGTGTTAATTGTTAGGGATTAGGAGAGCTTCCACGATAGTTATCTATTGGTAAATTCTTAAACCTTTCTTTAAGTTTCACCAAATAGATAGATAAGTGCTAAAGACAAGTGGTAGTACAGTTTGAATACTGGGTATGAGAGAAACTTCTACTAAAACTGTTTGCATGTCTATAGATTCTTATTATGTCATAGCTTTTTGGTAGTTCTTGATGATTAGTAGAGTTGTTTCATTGTTTAGCTAAAGATATGGGACAAAACCCCAGTGCCAAAGGCAAGGAACCAATAGAGTAGATAAAGATCTAAAGTAAGACATTTTGGAAAGTTCTTTCGTGCTTAGAGTTATAGTTTGTATTGTTTCGATTCATAGTTTTTGTCATTTTACAAGGTAAGTGGCATTGTTTCTTGTCACTGGTGTTTATGTCTAGAGAATTATGTTATTAGAGTCAATTGCATGCATGGTTCAACACGATAAAAGACTTAAAGGCTTGATATATGTATAAAGTACGAGGACTCCTTCCTTGGTGCATAAGCTCAGTATCCAGACAGGTGTGAGGAGGTGACAATGAAATGATATGTACATTGATATTGAAGATCCAAGATGAATTATTCACCTTTGATATGGCACGTAGTTGCAAACCGTGATTGGTGAAACTTGGCATTGTAAGGTAACACTTATGTGTCCGAACAAGGAGGGGAGTGAGGAGGTTATAGAGGGGACGTTTGTGTATGGTTCAGTTGAGGAATTATGAAGATCTAGGATATGATAGGTTCTATAGGATTCAGGACCAGAATCTAGCACAAGGAAAGGAGTATAAGAGAAAAAGTAAAGGGTACATGAGTTGATGCATGTTGTATGAAAAGAATACACAGTAAATCTATTATTCATAAAATGTTTAGACCACATAAGTAGCAAGTCAGCAGAGTAGATGTGCCCCTAGTTTTCATGCATATGAATGTAGATCGTAAATTAGGTTAGTGGGCGGAGTGAATCATGGTAGGATTCGCCAGATGTCTTGTGGATTAGAGGTATGCCATAAGTTAGTTCTTAGCTTGAGTTCCTATTTCTTATGTCTATTATTATTCACTAAGTTTAATCTTTTTAGGAACTTAGTATGTTCTTACGAGTGTACCCTATTTACCCATTTTCTTTCAAGTTCTTAGATCAAATGTAGCATCGAAAGGATTTCACCAGACCTACAGCCATTTGTGAGCCTTCTTATTTTGTGTGTAATATGTATTCACTGGTGGTTATTAGGACTTTTTTTAGATGTCATCCCTTGTTGAATTGTTGTCTTATTTAAATTAATGTTTTATAAGTATTTGAGGATAATTGTAGCCTCGATTGGCCTAGCTCCACCATCGATTTATGAAAGGTGTTTAAGATAGCCACAATAGGCTACTAATGTTTATTTTAAATCTTTGAGCAATGCAGAGCATCCATTTTAGAACTCATTTCCAAATAATTATGAGTTAGAACTTGGGTAAGCTACGCCACAAAAATGGAACCTGCTAAATTATCGGAGTGTTTTAAACGTCATGGTAGTTGAACGGGTCAAACCTATTCCGCTTCATACTCGAATCCAGTGGACAGGTCAGGCATGGGGTGTCACATGAACCACACAAACACATTATCAATAATCAAATACCCTATTATATTTAAAGTGTAACAACACATTTTCAGTGATATCAAAACAGTGGTTTCGGGACCACAATCCTGATGAGTAAATTATTATTTTATTATTTATTTAAGGTCTATGGAATTATATTAAAGTCATACTAAAATTCATTAAGAAATTTTGATGCTTACATGATTAATTAAGTAAAAAGGACTAAATCGTAAAAGGTGAAAAAGTTGAGTTCTATTAGCTAAAGGGGTCAAATGACTTTGGAAATGAAGGTAAGTGGACTTAAGTGGTAATTATATTATTCATAGTGTCAGTGGACAAATATGGACATAATTTAATTGATTTTTAAAGTTAATGGCTAAGGTTAAAATGATAATTGAACAATTAAACTTAAATTAATTAAAACAATTTGATATCATCTTCTTCAATGGTTATTTCCACTGAAAATTGAAAAGAAAAACCTTCATTTTTGTGCTTGAAGGTTTGGCTAGTTCAATGCTTGTATGGCATGTGGTTTCAATCCCGTTTCTAATTATTTTTATGTTTGAGTCCGTTTTAACTTAATCTAGCTAGCCCGAGGGTCAATTTGTAAAACTATTAATGATTAGGGGTTATGTCATCGATGTTTTTGAGTAGTTTGTGATGTTAAATGGTAGATTATGAATCTTTGTTGAAAAATAACCAAGTTTTGTTAAGTGATTTTTGATAAATTGGGGACTAATTTGTTAATGGTATAAATTCTAGGGTTTTATTGTGAAATGATGATAAATATGGGTTGTTTCAAGTTCCCTTGCATATTTTATTTACATGGATTTAGATTAAAATGGTTAGATTTTAAGTTATAAGCTTAAGGACTAAATTGTAAAAAGTTAAAATGTTAGGGGTAAATTAGTAATTTTACATAAATGTGAAATATGGATTAAATTGAATACTAGAAGTATTTAATTGATTGAAATTACCTATTTAGATTAAGATAAACCACAAACGGACCTAGATCGAGGAAAAACAAAAGCTTCGGATTAGCTTAATTTAACTACTACGCCCCTAATTGTCAAGGTAAGTTCGTATGAACGGGTATCGTATTAATGTTATTAAATTTGAAAGTTTACTATGTTATTTTTTAATGTAAATGGATAGATATATAAACATATCAATATTGTGATGAACTGACGGATATCGAGTCCTGGTTGAACCTTAGAAATTCTTAGGATACAAATGACATGTCATTAGGGATTTCATGTTTTGGGTGCTGGTTTTGAATGTCCTACCGATGGTTGAGGCCTTCCATTTGTTGCGAATTCTCCACAGCTAGTGTGAGCAAGCCTATTTTAAAGCTCGTGTGAGCAAGCCTATTTTAAAGCTCGTGTGAGCAATAATGTAAATGAAAGGTTATGGTTAAATGTAAAGGCACACTTTGTGTGAGCTTTCCCGAGTATCCAATGAAATTCTAGATGGTTCAACGGGCAAGAAAAGGGAATGGAAATATGAGTATGCAATTAGATTTAATCATGACTTTATGAATGGAAATATCAACTACATGGTGTTGCACATATGGTTGATTTCATTATATCATGGAAAAACTTACTAACTTGTGAGTTGATGATGTTGGTTAGGCATTTCTAAGTTTGTAGCATTGGAGATGAATTATATTTTTACTATGATATGTATTATGGAAATGGTAAGTTGTGTTTATGTTTGTACAAACTTACTAAACATTGTTGCTTACGTAGTTCATTTCATTTTTTTTAGATTATTGGAAGCTTGATCAGTTTGGATTCTCGTTGGAGATCTATCACACTATCTAGAAGTATTTTTTGGTAATTTTTGAGCATTTTGGCCAAGGTTTATAATGACATGTATAGGGTGATTGTAATGATAATTTGTGAATGTGTTGTTGATGCTTTGGTATGTATAAACTTTTGGAATTTATGTTGGTTTGGTACCATTTGATGCCTTGACAAATTAAGTCACTTTGGTTACCTTGTTATGCATGTTTATGAGGTCTTTTATGGTATGTTTTGAATGGTTTGAAAGTGGTCAATAAGAGGTATTTTTTGGTAAGTAATTGAATAGGTTATCATGTATGAAATGATCAAATATTGACATGCTTTGATAGTTGTTGTTTTAGGTATATTGTGGTGCCTTCGAATGACATATTGATTAGTTGAATTAGGATCTTGAAATGGCATTTTGATGTGTGTTTGGGTGATGTTTAGGTCCCTTTAAAGTGAGCTTAAATGGGTTGAAAGGCTATGCATAAAATGGTATGAAATGGCTTGATTTTAGGAAAATTTGGGTTCACATGGCCTGATACACGGGCGTGTGACTCAGCCGTGTGAGGCACACGACCTAACACACAGCCTAGCACACGGGCGTGTCACACGCTCGTGTGACCCTACATAAAGAGTTACACAAATGAGGACATGGCTGTGTGTCCCTTGTTCGAAAGTTACATGGCCTAGGACTATGTCCGATGGCCGAGTGACCCCTGTTTTGCAAATTTTTCATTTTTTTCCTAAAACTTACTAATTTGTTTCAAATTGGTCCTGAATTGCTTCTAAGCTAATTTGAGGCCTCGAGGGCTCGATTTAGAGACAAATGCATGTATATTAATGGTTTATGATATGATTAAACAATTGAATGATATAATGTTTGAATGTTTTCGATTGTATGGTAATGTTCTGTAATCCTAATCCGATGACGGAGACAGGTTAGTGGTGTTACATAAATGTATCACAAATGGTTAGAAATCTCTTAAGATGTTGGTTCAGATCCTCATTCGTTGAACCTTGAAATTGAATGTTAGCTTGTATCATTTGAATCATCATTAGTTTGATTTGTTAGCATTAATCATCGGGCAATTAATGCTACCTCGAACAACATCAAGTTTGGGCATTGTATAGTTGCACAAGGTACGTTTCTCCATGGGTGAGTGTGGTGGTTATTGAATTTCTACTCATTGATTTTCAGTGGGTTGGACTCTTTGTGGAAGTTGGGTGTCCCTTGAATGTTGCGCCCTCCTTTCATATGTGATGATAAGTTTTAGTTCTGGCTCAAATGATAAGACATCGTTACCAATCCAAGTCATACAACGCCTCCTACAAGCACAAGAGAGTGAAACAAATTAACAAAAAGTTGCAAATGAAACACAATAAATAAAAATAAAATCGTATTTATAACTTAGACTTTTTACAATTATCTCCTTAAGTAAACACAATAAAAATAAAAATAGTTCAATCAAATGCCAATTCCCCAGCAACGACACCAACGACTTGATCGCTTCTCTATCCCTCGATTGCTGAAGGAGAGAGATATGAAAGATCAACACTTGGGAAATAAAATAAGATATAATTATCATGGCTTTATTGTAACTGTGATAGGTCAGTTGTGATATTTGTAGTGTTACAATAGAGCGCTAAAGTATTCCAATGATCAAACCCATGAGAATTATGGATTGCATAACTTCTAAATAATGTGCATGTAAAATAAAAAGTCTAACCAACTAATTGCAAAAAAAGCTATATTACGACAAAACATAAAATTAAGAGAAATTAATCTCATTTACTATCTAGCTAACAAGGACTAAATTGTAAAACATGCACATTTATGAAAAATCATAAAATTAAGAGAAATTAATATACTTTACGAAATCGCGATACCGAAGAAGAGGATATTGCGATATCTTGGAGAATTTCAAACTTAGGGTTCTCTTAGAGGTAGTTTGAAACTGTCTGAGGTATCGCAATATCCTTTTTTTTGGTATCAGGATATCAATATCTTTAGGGGATAAAATTGGAAAAAAAAGGGTAGTCTATGTCCACCAAAAGCACTAATCATTGAAGGCTCATTCAAGGGTATTTTGGGCACACAAATTAGGTCAGAATAGTTGCTATATCAGCAAAAATTTGGCTGAGAGAAAAAGAAGGCCACATTAAAGAAGTTTTAGCTTAGGGTTTTCTTTAGTTTTTGTTAACTTTTCTTTCTTTCCTTCTAGGGTTTTTTATTTTCATTTCCTTAGCTATAGATTTTACATTTCCCAACAACTTTTCTTCTTGTTTTAGTTGTTCTTAGTGTTAGTTATCACTGTAGCTTAGGTTTATTTTCACTTTTAATCCTTGTACCTTTCTTGTAAGATATTTTTAGATTTAATTTAATGCATTTCATTTTCTTCTACTTCAAACTTGTTAAAGTTTGTTCCTTTTATGTTTATTGCTTTTGATTTTCTTATTGAATGCTTTTCTTTACATTCCTTTTAAGTTTTCTCGCATAAAAACCTCAATTTTTATATTTTTCTCAAGCTTTGGTTTAATGTCTTATTTGCTTTTCATTTCATTGGTTTTTAGTTTTATTTTCAGAATGAGTAGCTAAACTTTTAAGGGGGTAGGTTAATGGAGATGTGGTAAGTTGATTTTTGGATAAAGGAGCAAATCTTAATAAATTGGGCTAATTTTAATGAACTTAAAAACTTAGAATTGATGACCCTAAGGGAACATTTTGGCATTTGAGACTGAGAGGAGATCTTTTTGGGCACCAATTCATTAGTCCTAGGTTAACCAATAAGATTGAGAGATAATCTGGATTAATTTGTCTAACTTGGTAAAGTGTAGACTGAGTGGTAAAATGGAGCCATTTTTGGAGTTTAAGTGATTTGCATCCCTAATTCAAGGATTAGTGAACCACATCAATGTCAACTAACCACTATTTTCTATTTAATTGTTAAATTTTTAAATTTGCATGTTTTTCAATTTAATCCTTATTAGCTTTAGTAAATAGATTAATTTCTCTTAATTTTATGATTTTCTTAAGTTAGACTATTTGTTTTACACACACATTATCTAAAAATTGTTCAATCAATGACTCTCATGAGTTCGATCCTTGGAATATCTAGTGTTCCATTGTAACACTAGAAATATTACAACTGACCTGTCACACTTGCAGTAAAGTCGCGATAATTATATCTTGTTTTATTTCTTGAGTGTTGATCTCTCTCATTCGACGATTGAGGGAGAGAGAAGCGGTAAAATTGTTGGCACCGTTGCTGGGGAATCAATGTTTGATTGAACTATTTTTATTTCTGTTGCGTGTACTTAAAGAGATAATCAATGAAATTCAAAGTTATAAATACAGTTTTATTTTGATTTATTGTGCTTCATTTACAATTTTTCATTAATTTGTTTCATTCTCTTGTGCTTGTAGGAGGGATTGTATAACTCAGACCAGTAACGGTGTCTTACCAAGGTTTCAGTTTCATTTGCTGGGGAATCGACATTTGATTGAACTATTTTTATTTTTGTTGCTTGTAGGAGATAATCGACGAAAGTCAAAGTTATAGATACTATTTTATTTTTATTTATTGTGCTTCATTTGCAACTTTTAGGTAATTTGTTTCACTCTCTTGTGCTTGTACGAGGCATTGGAGGAGGGCGTAACATCTGAGGGACACCCACCCTCCACAAAGAGACCAACCTATCGACAATCGACACATGGAAATTCAACCACCACCACACCCACCCATGGAGTAACTTACCTTTCGCGAATATATGATGCCCAACCTTGATGTTGTTCGAGGTAGCATTAATCTCCCTGTGATTAATGCTAACAACTTCAAAATCAAACTGGCAATGATCCAAATGATACAAGTTAAGCTTTAATTTTGAGGGTCAAAGAATGAGGATCCGAACCAACATCTTAAGAGATTTCTAACCATTTGCGATACCCTTAATTATAATGGGGTATCTAATGACGCTATTCATCTTCAGTAATTCCCTTTCTATCTTACTGATGATGCGTTTATGTGGTTAGTGTGACACCCCACGCCTGACCCATCCTGTAACAGCCTGATTTAGACCTTAATCGGAACGGTGGTTTTGGGACCAAGAATTCGTGTCAAAAAAATATTTAAAAATTATTTTCTGTGTTTATTTTGTGTGAATTTATATCTGTGAAATTTTTATGATTTAATTTTGTCGAGTAGGTATCCGATTAAATAAAATGACTTAATCGCGTAAGGAAAATTTAGGGGTTATTTCTAAAAAGGATTAAATTGTTAGTGGCTGTCTAAATTGAAGCCTTAAAGTGGAATTATGCCATTATTAATTATGTGGACGGTAATGGGCAAGGAATATAATGATTTGACATAATAGTAATTAATTAAAATGTTAATATATATATCATAATAAAACTTAAGTTAAAATACATGTTATATTCATTTGTTCACCACTGAAACAACAAATAAGAAAGAAAAAAAAAAGAAAAGAGCTAGGTTCGGCCATCCTTTCAAGCTCAATCAAGATCAAGAACCAAAGAAATCGGATTTGGATCGAGGAAAAACGAAAGTTATCTAGCCGCTCCGTTCCGTTTTATATCGTCCGAGGTAAGTTTATAAGCAAATAGACGTGTTTAATTGTAGTTAAATGCTAGATATATATGCTGTTATGAAATGTATGAATTTATATTTGTTATGGCTGAATATGAAAAGGCTTGACTACTACATTTTCAAATTTGTTTCGACCGCGAGTTACGACCTCCGAAAGCCCCGTATGAACCTTAGGAATAGTTAGGATACATATGTCATGATATAGGATTCTGATTTATGTGTGCAAGTAAGACCATGACATCGATATGTGATTCCGTTATATGTGTGCGAGTAAGACCCTGTCTGGGACAATGGCATCGATATGTGATTACATGTAAGACCACGTCTGAGACATTGGCAATGTACAATATATGTGTGATTATCCGAGTGTCCTTCCCAATTCTGAATGGTTCATCGGGCAAAGGTAAATTGAGTTCAAATGTTTAAAACGAGCTATATGCGAGGTATGAATTAACTTGTTACGTACTTGAGGTAAGGTAAGTAAACACCTTGGCTATTTGTTACAAATCTTGTAAAATGAAAATAAAGCAAATATGTGTTTGTGATATGTATATTTGGCTTTGTGAATGAGTAGTAAGTATGTTATGAATAGTCCTTATATTTGTGTATATATGATGAGATATATTCGGTTATATGATTAGTATGTGTATATGAAACTATATTGTGACACATGAGCTTATGTGTTTATGGTATGTGAACTAGGTCTGTGATGATTATTTGGTTGTGAAAGTAAAATGGTAAAATGATATTTTAGTTACTTGAGCATTCGGCCAAAGTGATATTTAAGAATGAATATATATATATATATTATGAACTTTATATGTTTGTATTTAAATGTGTTATAATATTATAAATTGTCTTGGTTTAATTTGGTTGATAATGTTATCGAGTTGTTTATTTGCTTATGACTTACTGAAAAATAAAATAAAATAAAATAAAATGAAGAACACATAAATTTTTACGTGGAAACCCTTTCAGGAAAAAACCATGGGTAGAGGAGAAGAAAATTCACTATGTCGAATTTGAATGATTACAAGAGGAATAGACTATGTCTATTTATAGGCTTGTAAAGCCATATTCTAGTAAGACTGAAACACCTTATTCTTATCAATATAAAATAGATGGAGTTTAATAAGGTTTAAAAAACCTTATTCTAAAATAAAATAAAAGAAGTGTAGTTCTTTATGGATTTTACTTTTATTTTATTTTACCACTGTATTTTATTTAAATAAGGATTCGGGTCATTTAATTCTAACAATCTCCACCTTGACACAAATTCTCAATGAACAAGTTCTTCATCACGAACTCTCAATGTACAAGTTCTCCACCTCTTCCATAAAACCCCTTAAGGGTTTAACTTCAACAATAGACACCAACCAAGTTTAAGCAATGCTCAAACTTGGTTATAGGAAGTGACTTAGTCATCATATCTGCAGGCTTTTCATGAGTACTAATTTTGCTCACAACAATATCACCACGAGCAATAATATCACAAATAAAATGATGCCGAATATCAATGTGTTTTGTTCTCTTATGAAACATTTGATCTTTTGTAAGGAAGATTGCACTCTGACTGTCACAAAATACAATACTGATTTGAAGGTCTTCATTGAGTTTACTAAAGAGTCCCTTCAACCAGATAGCTTCTTTACAAGCCTCAGTAATTGCCATGTACTCAGCTTCAGTGGTAGACAAAGCGACTGTAGTTTGCAAAGTGACCTTCCAACTGATTGCACAACCTCTGATTGTAAAGACATAATCTGTGAGAGATCTTCTTCTATCAAGATCTCCAGCAAAATCAGCATCAAAATACCTAATGACTCCATCTCTAGTTTTTCCAAACTGTAAGCAAACATCAGTAGTACCTCGTAAGTATCTTAAAATCCACTGAATTGCTTTCTAGTGTTCTTTATCGGGATTCGCCATGTATCTGCTAACTGCACTAACTGCATATGATAAATCTAGACGTGAACAAACCATAGCATATATGAGAGATCCCACTGCACTAGAGTATGGAACATGTGACATGTACTCAATCTCATCATCTGATTATGGAGACAAAGTAGATGAAAGTCAAAAATGGGCTGCTAAAGGAGTACTAACAGGCTTAGCACTCTGCATATTGAACCTGCAAAGAACTTTCTCAATGTACCCCTTCTGACTTAGGTCCAATTTACTTGCTTTTCTATCTCTGAGAATCTCTATACCAAGTATCTTCTTTGTTCGTCCTAAATCTTTCATCTCAAATTCTTCACTTAGTTGGGCTTTGACCTTTCTTATCTCTCCTTTATCTTTTGCTGCTATCAACATGTCATCAACATAAAGAAGTAGATACACAAAAGAACCATCACTGTTTTTCTTAAAGTAAACACAACTGTCAAAACTACTTCTTTTAAAATCATGAGAAATCATAAATGAATCAAACCTCTTGTATCACTATCTTGGTGACTGTTTCAAATCGTAAAGGGACTTTTTCAGCAAGCAAACATAGTCCTCTTTTTCTGAGACTATAAAACCCTCTGTTTGTTGTATGTAAATATCCTCCTCAAGTTCTCCAGGCAAAAATGCAGTTTTTACATCTAACTGCTCAAGCTCTAAATCATGAATGGCCACAATACCAAGCAAAGCTCGAATTGAATTATGCTTAACAACTGGGGAGAGCACATCTGTGAAGTCCACTCCTGGAATTTGACTGTAACCCTTTGCAACAAGCCTTGCTTTATATCTGGGTTCTTTAACTCTTGGAGTCCCTTCTTTCTTTTTAAACACCTATTTATAATGAACAACCTTTTTACATTTAGGAAGTTTCACAAGATCCCATGTTCTATTTTTGTGGAGTGATTTCATCTCCTCTTCTATAGAAAACATCCACTTTTCTGAGTCTTCACAGCTAATAGCCTCAAAATAATTAGATGGCTCTTGATTCGCGTCCATATCTTCAGCCAAATTTAAAGCATAAGCAACTAGATCAGCCTCAGCATACTTCTTTGGAGGTTTAATTTCTCTTCTAGTTCTGTTTTTTGGCGATAGAGTATTGCGGTGAAGAAGTAACTCTATTCTCAATTTTTGTACTGGCTTGAGGAGTCGACTCTGTATTAATCTAATGCTCCACCTGCTTTTGATTTTCTTCATTGGAAGAGTCTTTAAGAGATAAGTTACGCAGCATAGTAGTTTCATCAAAAACAACATCTCCGCTAATCACAATTTTTTTTTATTTTCAGGATACCATAACTTATACCCTTTTACACCAGTTTTATAACCAAGAAAAACACATTTAATGGATCTCGGTTCCAATTTTCCATTATGAACATGAGCATACACAGGATACCCAAAAATCTTTAAATTAGAATAATTTTCAGGATTACCAGACCATACCTCTTGGGGAGTCTTTTTCTCAATGGCAACGGATGGGGATCGATTGATCAAAAAACTACAACAGAGGCTGCTTTGGCCCAAAATGACTTTGGTAAGTTGGCATTTGACAACATACATCGAACTTTATCCATGATTGTTCTGTTTATTCGTTCTACAATGCCATTTTGCTGTGGAGTATGGCGAGCTTGTAACATCCTGATTTTTGGGTTTTTCACGATTCTCGATATTTTGGTAAAGTTTTTAAAATTTGGTATTTGGTTGTGAAATTCATAATTTGAGTATGTAAATGGGCTTATGGAAGGCCCATGTGTTGGCCAAAACCTAGTAGAATTTTTGAATTTTGGACTTAAGAAGTTAGGGGCCTTGGATAGGTGGTCTTATTAAAATTTGTGGGTAAAATGTATCCCAAAAGAGCCTCTAGTAAACTGGCTAAGTGACGCCACTAGAGAGCTATAAAGGTGGCATGTAAGTGGTTGGGGGAAGACTTGGGATCGATTCCCTGTGATGGCAAATATGATACTAATTTTTATGCTTTAAGCTTGCAGAAGTTATAGTTGAATGAAACTCTGTGGAAGAGAGTTTGAAATAGCCAAATGCATGGATTAAGGAGGGATAAGGGGAGAGATTTTAGGGATTTGAGAGGGGGATAGAGTTAGCCGATTTGAAGGGATTAGAGAGGGGATTTCGGCAGAGGGATTTTAGTTAGGGATTTTCGGCACTTGGGTACTTGTTGTGCCATTTTCTTCTCTGTAACCATAGGATTAGTCTTCTTTTTTCTTCTTTCTTCTTCCCTAGCCGAATCTACCACCCTACCTTTCATCTTTTCTTCCTTTTTCTTCTTCCAAACCAGCCCACTACTTCCCTCTATTCAATTATTGTTTCTTTCCCTTACCTCCACTTTTGCCGAAAAATCGCAAAAGCAGAAACCTGTGGAGCTAGGTGGTGCCGATTCTTTGTTGATCAGCAACCCTTTCTTTTTTCTTTTCACTTTTTGGTGGTCAATTCCCTTTTCTTCTAGGCATAAACAGATTTAAGAAGAGAGATTGTGGTAAGTGCCCAAACTCTAAACGATTCCTATAGTAACTGTTGGCAAAAGCCGAAACCCCTATAGTTTAGGGAGGTGGCCGAATGTGGATATAAGCCTTATTGGGTTTCTTCTTTTAATATTTTTTTTATGGTTTGTATAGTGGAGGAGTAGCAAGGCGTAGTGTCGACTTGTATTAGCTTGGATCATCGGAGTGACTAGATCTAGTCATCAAATTCGACAAAGGTATTGATTCTAAGGCCATTATGGATGGTGGCCGAATGTGTAAGTGTGGGTAATGGATGGTTCTCGATTTGGTTTAATTATTATGAGCTGATCTATAAGCAGTTGATTATAGGAGAAATCGTGTAGGAGATCTCGTCGAGGAATATCTCAAATCAGGTGTGTAACGAGCTTCTTTCGTAGCTTAAATCGATAAATGCCGAAAAGTCGAAATGCCGAAATTCTGGCATTTCGAGGACTTGTGAGCAAGCGAATGCTCATTGGTTAGTTAGATTCTTTAAGTTGATGATCGGGAACATTGGAAAAGGTAAGAGCACGATTTTTGGCATCACGGTAAGTTGGGCCTCGAGGGGCTAAAATCGGGCCCAATGGGCTTACGGGCCCATTTGGGTAAATTTGGTAGGAAATGAAATCCTGTTAAATTGCATGTTAAGACTGGTAATACCATTATGGAATATAGGCTAAACGGGCCTAGATGACTAAATCAGCTATGTAGGGCCCATTAGAGGTTTTAGGCCCAATAACTCAGTTTCGCTAAAATTAGGCCAGAATCGCTGTTTAAACACATGAATTGTTAGTAACTGTTAATGAACATGAAAAACCCTAATATTTGGTAAAATTATGAAATTACCTTTATAATATGAAAATAACTATTTTGCCCCTAGGTAAAAATGACCATTATACCCCCATAGTTTAATTATAAATTTGATACATGGGGTTTTGATATACATGATTGATATGATATGCACATGATATGTATGATATGCACATGATATGTATGATATGCACATGATATGTATGATATGCACATGATGTATTCATAAATGCATTGGGTTGGGTTTTTATATGGATGGAGGAAGTGCAAAAGGGCTTATGCCCCAGTTATTAAAAGAGGCTAGGCCTCCAGTTATATGATAAAGCAGCTATACTGCCAGTGGAGAGTTTTGGCTAGGTGGGTTGAGTTATTCTCCACATGGAGAGATTGGTTGGTACGGGTGGAGAGTAGCGGATGGTGGGTCAAGTAGTCTCCCCAAATGGGCTTGCATTCTTTCATTGGCATTACATGTGATAGTGAAATGGGCCTATGGGCCATACCGTTTACAATAAAGGCTTCGGCCCAGTAATATGAAATATGAAAAGGCTTCGGCCCAGTGTTACGAAATATGAAATATGAAAAGGCTTCGGCCTAGTATATGCTGAGATGGAATTTGGGCTTAGGCCCAGCAGGCTGATATTGTTTTGGGCTCTGAAAAGGGCTTGTTGCACATTGAGTTTCCAAACTCACCCCCTTTCCTTAACCTTGCAGGTGAGCCTTGATTCGGGGACTTGGAGCCGGAGGGGATTCAGAATGGCCACAGTGATCGCTTCTGGGCTTTCGAAATAATGGATTGGTTTTCTTTAGTTTATTTTATTTATTACTTACTTTTGGGTTGTAATAAGGCCATTTTAACTTTATTATTTTTCTTTCTTTTCCGAAACTATTTTATTTCTAATAACTTTAATCCGGTTGATAATAATTTAAATGGGCTAGACTTAGGACGCTTTTTCAAAACGATACTTGTTTTCAAAATAACACAATGTCACGGTTATTCAATTTATCAAAGATATCAATTTTAAGAAATTCTAACTCGTTATAACCAAGTGTGGCAATGGTAGTGGGCATGTCTAGGATTGGATCCAATCAAAGAGCTTGGTACTTAAGCAGCCTTCATGGCTCACCTCCTTTGTTACGGATTCCTACCTGGTGCCCAGCTTCCATTCACTTTGTTAGCTTAACAAAAGTCAGTTTTTAAACACTAAAACAAACCATGGATTTTTAGACTTCTATGTGGCACGTCAGATTCGGCCATAACGTCTGGGACGGGTTTGGGGTGTTACAGAACTGTCAAGTGTCTCACGATCCCTTTTGACTTGCACAATCTATTAAACTTATCAGAACAGAACTCTAAGCCATTTTTTGTGCGGAGGTATTTTATTTGTTTTCCCGTCTATTTTTCAATCATAATTTTCCAAGACTTAAATGCAAAAAACACATCGCTTTTCTGCTTCAAGAAGAACACCCAAACTTTTCTAGAAAAATCATCAATAAAGGTTAGCATATAATTAGCTCCACCTCTCGAAGGCATTCTAGATGGCCCCCACAGATCAAAATGAATATACTCCAATATTCCTTTTGTGTTATGGATTCTTCTAGTGAATCAAACTCTCTTTTGCTTCCCAAAAACACAGTGTTCACAGAAATTCAGTTTGCAAATTCCTTACCCATAAAGAATTCCTCTTTTGCACAATTTTACCATGTCATTCTCACTCATATGCCCTAGCCACATATGCCAAAGTTTAGTAATATCATCATCTGACAAGGAAGAGGAAGCGACAGTTGCATCACCAGTAACAGTAGAACCCTACAAAACGTATAACTTGGCAGTCTTTCTCTGCCCTTTCATCACAACAATGGAACCTTTGGAAATCTTTAAAACCCCACTTTCAGATGTGTATCTGTACCTTTTTGAATCAAGAGTACTCAATGAAATTAAATTTCTTTTCAATTCTGGAACATGTCGTACGCCACTAAGTGTTCTGACAACTCCATCAAACTTCTTAACTTTAATTGTTCTAACACCTACGATTTTACACGAAGCATTATTTCCCATCAAAACAACACCTTCAGACACTATTTTGTAATTTTTAAACCAATCCCGATTAGGAATCATGTGGAAGGCTAAATCAAGTATCCACTCCTCGCTCACTTTAGAATTGTTGACCAAAGCGACTAGAAGTTCACCATCGCTGTAGTCTTCTACAACATCAGCTTCACCAGAATTTTCTGGTTGTTTTCCCTTTTGATTCGTAGCCTCCCTTTTAATCTTGTTCTATAGCTTATAGCACTCAGATTTAATGTACCCTTTCTACTTGAAGAAGTTACAAGTTTTACATCTGTTTGAAGACTTTGATCTACCCTTAGATTTACCTCGAGGATTCCGTTCCTATGTCCTCCCACAATCATCATCAGCATTCCAATCTTGTCTCTCACGAATAATGAGACCCTCTCCCTGAGAGTCGTGTTTAACCACAAGATGCTTCATCTTACCATACGAGGTCAAAGAATCATAAACCTCATCAACTGTGAGAGACTCGCAGCTATATAAAATCGTGTCTCTAAAGGTTGAATAAGACGGGGGCAGCGAACAAAGTAGAATCAACCCTAGATCTTCCTTATCATACTGAACCTCCACGGCCTCCAAGTTTGAGAGAATTTCGTTAAACACTATTAAGTGTTCGTGTACAGACGCACCTTCCTCCAAACGATGAGCATAAAGATACTGCTTCATATGCAACTTGCTAGTTAGAAGTAATATCATCATCTGACAAGGAAGAGGAAGCGACAGTTGCATCACCAGTAACAGTAGAACCCTACAAAACATATAACTTGGCAGTCTTTCTCTGCCCTTTCATCACAACAATGGAACCTTTGGAAATATTTAAAACCCCACTTTCAGATGTGTATCTGTACCTTTTTGAATCAAGAGTACTTAATGAAATTGAATTTCTTTTCAATTCTGGAACATGTCGTACGCCACTAAGTGTTCTGACAACTCCATCAAACTTCTTAACTTTAATTGTTCTAACACCTACGATTTTACACGAAGCATTATTTCCCATCAAAACAACACCTTCAGACACTATTTTGTAATTTTTAAACCAATCCCGATTAGGAATCATGTGGAAGGCTAAATCAAGTATCCACTCCTCGCTCACTTTAGAATTGTTGACCAAAGTGACTAGAAGTTCACCATCGCTGTAGTCTTCTACAATATCAGCTTCACCAGAATTTTCTAGTTGTTTTCCCTTTTGATTCGCAGCCTCCCTTTTAATCTTGTTCTATAGCTTATAGCATTCAGATTTAATGTACCCTTTCTACTTGAAGAAGTTACAAGTTTTACATCTGTTTGAAGACTTTGATCTACCCTTAGATTTACCTCGAGGATTTCGTTCCTATGTCCTTCCACAATCATCATCAGCATTCCAATCTTGTCTCTCACGAATAATGAGACCCTCTCCCTGAGAGTCGTGTTTAACCACAAGATGCTTCATCTTACCATACGAGGTCAAAGAATCATAAACCTCATCAACTGTGAGAGACTCGCAGCTATATAAAATCGTGTCTCTAAAGGTTGAATAAGACGGGGGCAGCGAACAAAGTAGAATCAACCCTAGATCTTCCTTATCATACTGAGCCTCCACGGCCTCCAAGTTTGAGAGAATTTCGTTAAACACTATTAAGTGTTCGTGTACAGACGCACCTTCCTCCAAACGATGAGCATAAAGATGCTGCTTCATATGCAGCTTGCTAGTTAGAGCTTTCGACATACATATTTGTTCTAGCCTCTTCCATAATGCAATGGCGATTTTCTCTTTCATCACATCTTGCAAAATTTCGTTGGAAAAATGTAGATGTAATTGTGTTAATGCCTTTCGATCCTTACGCTTCTTCTCTTCATCTGTTAATGTCGAAGGCATCTTATCTATCCCTAGTAGGGCATTCTCTAGATCCATCTGGGCAAGAACTACTTGTATCTTAATCTGCCACAACGTAAATCTGGTGTTGCGATCCAACAGCAAAATTTCATACTTCAAAAACATTATTACCGTGATCGACATGAACAACCCGGAAGCTCTGATACTAATTTGAGAAAAAATAAAATAAAATAAAATAAAGAACACACAAATTTTTAAGTGAAAACCCTTTCGAGAAAAAAACCACGGGCAGAGGAGAAGAAAATTCACTATGTCGAATTTGAATGATTACAAGAGGAATAGACTATGTCTATTTTTAGGCTTGTAAAGCCATATTCTAGTAAGACTGAAACACCTTATTCTAATCAATATAAAATAGATGTAGTTTAATAAGGTTTAAAAAACCTTATTCTAAAATAAAATAAAAGAAGTTTAGTTCTATATGGATTTTACTTTTATTTTATTTTACCACTCTATTTTATTTAAATAAGGATTCAAGTCATTTAATTCTAATCCTTTCTAAGCTTTAAAAGCTTACTCTGTGTTTTTATGTGTGTTTCTATTTTATAGATTTTGGATTCAAGTTACAAGCTCGGGGATAGTCAGTAAAGTCTATCACACTATCTACAGCTTCGGTATTTAAATAATCAAACTCAAATTATGGCATGTATAGGCTGGAATGTGTTTTGAAATGTTGGATTTTGGTTTTTTATAATTTGAGCCATGTGAAAATGGCTTAATTTCCATGTTAATTTTGGTTATGTTTGCTTATGTTTTGGGTTTATTTTGGCTATGGTATCTTATGCTATGGATGAATAATATTTTTGATATCTGTTTTGTGGTGCATGAAGTTGATTAGTAATTTGGATGAGTTTTGAAAGATTTAGCTATAGTATACCTATAAGTATGAACTATATTTGCTATATTATTCTAGATTAAAATGATTTGGCTATGAATTGTAATGATAATAATAATTTCATTTGGTTGACAAGTACATTTGGTTAATTGTTGAAATGAGATAATGAACATATGTTTGGATATTAGTTAGGTATATATATATACTTGTGAAATGTGATTGATTATAATGCTAATGGATGTTTGTACAATTGGTTATGTTAATTATGGTATTCGGTTATTATTTTCATGTAATATATGCTTTAGAGTTGGTTGATGATTACGGGAATATATATATTTGTGGATGAAAAAGTCGGCTATGATTACATATATGCATATTCATAGATGTATTTAATTGACTCAACCATGTTTCATGATAACATATAATATATATGTGTACTTATGGACGATATATTTACAGGTTTAGTTATATAAATTCGTTGGTTACTTATAAGATTTATGTTTTGAATATACAGTAACTTGTGATTCGGTATTTGTTTATATAAAATTTATGCACATGATGAATGGATTATATATATAACTCATCTTAAGGTATATATTTATATAGGTAAATTTTGTTATCCAAATAAGAAAATGGTTTTTATATCGATCTCTAATGGTATATTATTTTAAAATTCTGGTTAGTTTATTTGAGTAGTATAATTTGGTTGGTAAGTGCATTCAATGGAATGTGAATTTAGGTAATGAAAATGTTGATTGGTGATTTGACTTTTGCACTTATGTAATTAAGTATATAATGTTTCAGTTTGATATATGTAAGTGTATAAATATAATGTTGAATATATGAATTTAGTTTAGTGAATAAATATGGTTGTTCGAGGTATTTTGGTTGAGGTTCATTATTGACTTATATTTTAATATGATTTGTATATCATATTATGATTAATAAAATCATGCTTATTTTTTTAATTGAACTTATGTTTTATATATATATATGAATATGACTTGTATAAATGTGTGGTTGTTTGAAAATATGTTTTGTTCATTAATGCCTTGTAATCCTAATCTGACAATGGATACGGGTTAGAGGTGTTACATTTTGTTGGTATCAAAGCTACGGTTTAGTAGGTTCTAAGACAAACATAATGCGCGTAAGTCTAGCTATACATGCCATAATTATATATTACGATAGTGTGATGACTTTTTACATTTGAAAATTTGTTTTCATATAGTAAATGGATCCCGACAGAGCAATAGCTGATGATGTCGAGTGTGTAACGCCTGCTCCCGCGTAAGGGACAACACTGGTTGATTCTCGATCGATTTCGAGTAACCAGGAAGGAGAGGCTAGACAAGCCTTCTACCAAATGATGAATGACTGATTTACTCAATATATCCAGACTAACCCGACTGCACAACAACCTCTACCCCCAACTAATCCATCTTTGATGCCTACTGTGCCTTAAGTAAGTGATCCGTTGAGATTGTATAAGCCACCTATTGATAAACTCAGAAAACATGGGGCCAAATAGTTTAAAGTTACTGATGATGATGCTAAACGGGCTGAGTTTTGGCTTGATAATACTATCTGTGTGTTTGATGAGCTGTCCTGTACCCCAGATGAGTGCTTGAAATGTGCCATATCTTTACTCCGAGATACAACATATCACTAGTAAAATACTCTAGTATCAGTGGTTCTGAAAGAGTGGGTGACCTGGGAATTCTTTTAGACTGAGTTCTGTAAGAAATATATCAGCCAGAGATTTATTGACCAGAAGCACAAAGGATTTTTGAAGCTAAAAGAGGGTCGGATGACCGTGATAGAGTATGAGTGAAAATTTGTGAAACTCAGTCAGTATGCCTGAGAGTGTGTTTCTACTGAAGCCATAATGTGTAAAAGATTTGAAGATGGGCTGAACGAAGACATTAAACTGTTAGTTGGCATACTTGAGATAAAAGAGTTTGTAGTACTCGTTGAGTGAGCCTGCAAAGCTGAAGAACTTGGAAAGATAAAAGAAAAAGGTGACTTTGAAGCTAGAGATGCACGTAAAAGAACATCCGGTAGGTCATTCCAGTCGGTACCAAAGAAGTTCTGAGATGATTTCAGCCGTTCCAAAGAACTTCGGGTTATTTTAGACGGGATCAGAGTAGACCACCTATGAGCTCGAGAGCTACCTCAGTAGCTAGTGTGGGGAATGGCAGTTCAAATCAACTTCAGTGTAAAAACTGTGGTAAAAAACATCCCGACAGTTGCAAATTGCATGATCGGGCCTGTTTTAAATGCAGATCGACAAATCATTATATTCGTGATTGCCCAGTGTTAGCTGAAGAAAATCCAATGCAGAATACGAGATCGGGTAATACTGCAGCTCGGGGTAGACCACCCAGAAATGCGGGTAATATGAGTGGAAATCAGAGAGGGACCAAAGATATAGCAGTCAGATCTGAGGCTCATGCCCCTGCCAGAGCCTATGCTATTCACGCACGAGAGGAGGCTTCATCTTCAGATATCATTACTGGTACATTCACTCTTTATGATACTAATGTAATTTCATTGATTGATCCTGGTTCTACTAGACATTAGTAATCAGTAAGACTTTACCTGTTGAGTCTACTGAGTTTGTGATTAGAGTGTCAAACCCCTTAGGCCGGTGTGTTATGGTTGACAAAGTGTGTAAGAATTGTCCCTTAATGGTTCGAGATTTGTGCTTTTCAGCTAACTTGTAACGCCCAAAAATCCCGAAATCTTGAATTTTCTTTTTATGCTTAATAATTTCGGTTAAGTGCTAATTACGCAAAGGTAGGTCTTGGTCAAGGTTTGAGTTCGAATTAAGGGGTAGAAGAAATTATAAGTTAATTATTAAAAGAATCAGTGTCGGAAGAGGTCATGTAGGATTGTGGGGAAGGTCATGTAAGCGAGTGTTGGAAGAGGACGGGAGCTTGTCTAGCTTGTGGATCTATGGAGCATAAGATCAGGAATTGCCCTATAATGTCAGCTCAGGTGCCAGTTGTGGACCGAGGTGGTGTATAGCCACCGAGGGGTGGTCAGCTATCGCCGAGAGGCCGTGATTTGGCCAGGGGTGGAAACGATTTGGGTCGTGGAGCACTAGCCAGAGGTGCTAATCATGCTGAGGTGAGGCAGCCAGTTTTGGTCTATGCAGCACGTCATCAAGAGGATGGAGACGCTTCAGAGGCCAATAATGGTACGTACTTACCCATAGTGTGCTATTTACCTAAGTTGGAATTAGAATGCGCAGCGAAAGTGTGGTGTCGTAGTCTGTGTTAGTAGTTGGAAATTTCGAGGACGAATTTTCTTTTAGGGGGTAGAGTTGTAACGCCCAAAAAATCCTAAAATCTTGAATTTTTCCTTTTGTGCTTAATAATTTTGGTTAAGTGCTAATTAAGCAAAAGTAGGTCTTGGTCAAGGTTTGAGTTTGAATTAAGGGGTAGAAGAAATTATAAGTTAATTATTAAAAGAATCAGGGTCGGCAAGTAGTTGGGCTTTTAAATAAAGATAGGGAAAATTAGCAACAAAGAGCCTAGTAGAGGAGTGGCTAAGTGACGCCACTTAGAGTGTAGGGAGGTGGCGTTAATAGCAGCAAGGAGCTCCAAGTTTTGAATCCTAGCTTAGTGTTTTTAGAAGTTTAATTTTGACCTTTTAGAAGGATGGAAGTAGCGTGAAAGTGGACTCCAAGGGAAGTGTTCGGGAGAGAAAATTAAGGAAAGGATCAAGAGGTTATCAGGGAGAAAATCAAGGAGATGAGAAGTGAGAAGTGATGGAGCCGAATGGGGAATTGGGCATGCGAAAATTCGGCTATAAGGCTTATACATAGGTGCCAAATGCTAGGGTATAAAGCTAATGACCGAATTTCCTCCACCCTGTTACCAGAAACTCTTTTCTCTAAAAGCCAAAAACCCTCTGCCTTTCTTTCTTTTTCTCCTTCCTTGTGCTGAATTCTATTCTTCTTCTACCTCATTGCTGACTTTTCTTTCTTTTTCCTTGGAGTCGAATAACCCTCTTTTGCCATACAAAATCATAAAGGGCTGAACCTCTTTGGCCGAATACCCTTGGTGCAATCACTACTCCTTCTACTTCAGTCAAATCTAGTGTAAGTGTTGTTTTCCCAATTGGTTTCTTTGCTAAGTATCCAATATTGTCCCTCACTCTTTCTAATCAACTATGGTAGGGAATTAGTATCGGATCTCGGATCTTAACTCATTGCGGAATTGCCCATTAGGTGTTGCGATTTTGGTAAGTATTCCTCATCCATTGGCTAAGGTTGGCCGAATAGCCATAGTAAGGTAAGGGGACTTGTGTTGGATATGAGTCATCTATTATTCTGGTTTTAATAGTTATGATTGGTACAGATCTAGGAGTTGATCGTGATTAGGAAATGGGCTGTTATACTTATTGCACAAGGTAAGGTTAAGGTGAGATTTCGGCTTTTGGTAAAGTATTCGATAAGTATGTGAGATTAATCTTTGAGTGATATTGATTGTAGGTTTGGGCTAAGGAAATTGAAACACGCTTGCCTACCAGGTGTGTACATACACCGCACACACACAATGAATTGGCAAAAGCCGAAATGCCGAAAAGCCGAAAGTTTGGCTACGGTGTTGTGAGTACACGAACACTCGTAAGGGGGAGACCAATAGGTTGCCTGAGACCCATGGGCGATTACATGGACTTGGGTTGTGATTTGGCCATACGGGCCAGAATGGGCTAAATGGGCTCGATGGGCTGTTGGGCCCAAAATAGGCAAAAATTGAATATTGATGCTATGTGATAGGAATTTGTATGTGAGCATGAATATGAATATGACTGGGCCTAATGGGCCATATAAATGTGATTTGGGCCTAATGGGCCATATACAGGTGATTTGGGCCTAAAGGGGCCATATGAATATGATTGGGCATAATGGTCAAGATACAGGTATGTGAATTAGTTTGGGCGTTGTAAGGGGTTTTGGGCTTAGTATATGATAACTACATATGACTTAATTTATATATTGCAACCGTGGACAAGTCAAAGGGTTAAGGTGTGGCAACGAGTATATGCATGTCTAGGATTGGATCTAGGAAGAGCTTGGTACTTAAGCGGTCTTAATGACCCACCTCCTCTTCTCTGGAATCCTACCTGGTGCATAGTATTCATTCATCTTAGCTCGCGGGACTTGTTAATGGGTCAAGGTAAGTGAAAACCATAATCAAGAGAAAATTACCGAAACGCCCCAAGGGCAAAAATGACCAAAATACCCCTAGGTGTTGAATGTAAGTTTTATGGATGTGACATGTATACATATGATGTTCTGCTTAGGTTGCATATAGGGTGGGAACTATGGAACGGAGGAAGTATATAAGGATTGCATGGTTGCTAGACAATTGTGCATCCACGGATGGCTTTTAAAGCCCAGTATGTAAATGAAGGTAGTTCCACAACCGGGCTACCATTGGTGTATGGGCTGGGTGGGTCGATATCTATATCCCTACATGGTGTGATGGGGGACAGAGCTGGTGTGTAGCGGATGGATAATTTGGATGGGATTGCATTGCATGTTTGATGATATCTCTTTAAATGCTTGTTTTTCATCGAGGATTGTACATACTGAGTTTGCGAAAACTCACCCCCTCTTTTATTTTATTTTCAGGTGATGCTCAGTAGAAGGTTCGATGTTTGGAGGGACTTTGGGTGGCCGGCTAGCAAGATAATTCGGACTTGGTTTTCTTAAATCATTTAAATTTTTATTTCTTTTTAAGTGTGTTCAGACCAGATTGTAATAAGGTTTTCATCATGTTATTATTACTTGAATTATTATTATTATTTTCATTGTAATTGCGAGAAGTTGAACATGGATTTCTTAAATTATAGTATGTTTTCTACATTTTCGCAACTAAGTTTTGTTTTAAAAATCAAATGTTTTAAACAAGGCTTTCGTAACTGAAAGGGTTTTTTAGTTAATTAGGGTTTCTTTTATTTTAAGAAGGGTTTTCAATGAAAACACGGTTTTTGCTAAAACACTTCAATGTGACATGCCGAATTCAGCCATAACGTTTGGTCCGAGTTTGGGGTGTTACATGACTTGGTGTTGTTGCCATTTGATGAGTTCGACATAATTTTGGGTATGGAGTGGTTGACTTTGCATGATGATGTTGTAAACTGCAAAAGAAAGACTATTGATTTACGGTGCTAGAATAATGAGATTATTCGGATTGAATCTAGTGATCTGAATGGGTTACTAGCAGTGATTTCTTCTATGTTAGCTCAGAAATATGCAAGAAAAGGCTGCGAAGCTTACTTTGCATATGTACTTGATAGCAAAGTGGCCGAAAGAAACATTGAATCAGTACCTGTTGTGTGCGACTATCCAAATGTGTTTCCTAAAGAATTATTAGGTTTGCCACCTATTCGGGAGGTAGATTTTGGTATTGAGTAAATGCCTGGAACGACTCCGATATCCATAGCTCCGTACAGAATGGCACCTGTAGAATTTAAAGATTTGAAAGCTCAGTTGTAAGAGTTGACAAATAGAGGTTTCGCGTGATCGAGTTTCTCACCTTGGGGTGTACCAGTGTTCTTTGTTAAAAAGAAAGACGAAACTATAAGAATGTGCATTG
This sequence comes from Gossypium hirsutum, assembly GCF_007990345.1. Lineage (NCBI taxonomy): Eukaryota > Viridiplantae > Streptophyta > Magnoliopsida > Malvales > Malvaceae > Gossypium > Gossypium hirsutum. Next base: position 85,611,834 of record NC_053429.1, read on the forward strand.
ATTATAGACAGCTCAATAAGGTGACTATAAAGAATGAATACCCGTTGTCGCGGATTGATGATTTGTTTGATCAACTGAAAGGGGCTACAGTGTTTTCAAAGATAGATTTGAGATCAGGTTACTATCAATTGTGAGTTAAAGACTTCGATGTGCCAAAGACTGCTTTTCAAATGAGGTACGGGCACTATGAGTTTTCGGTTATGCCTTTTGGACTTACTAATGCACCTGCTGTTTTTATGGATTTGATGAATCGAATCTTCAGACAGTATCTGGATCAGTTTGCAGTTGTGTTCATAGAAGACATTTTGATCTACTCTCGTGATGAAATCGAACATGCCGAACATCTGAGACTGGTGTTACGAACTTTGCGAGATAAATAGTTGTATGTCAAGTTCAGTAAATGTGAGTTTTGGTTAAGCGAAGTCAGTTTTCTGGGCCATGTTGTATCAGCATCGGGTATTCGAGTTGATCCGAGTAAAATTTAAGCTATATTTGATTGGAAACCTCCTAAGAATGTTTTTGAAGTCTAAAGTTTTTTGGAACTTGCTAGTTATTATAGGCGGTTCGTGAAAGGCTTCTCTATGATTGTAGCCCCAATTACAAAGTTATTACAGAAAGATATTAAATTTGAGTGGTCATAAAAGTGCCAGAAAAGCTTTGATCAGTTGAAAGCCCTTTTGACCGAAGCTCTAGTACTAGTTCAGCCATGCCCCGAGACAGTTAAAGCCATATGAAAAGAACTATCCAACACATGACCTAGAATTGGCAGCTATCTTGTTTGCAAGAAAATTTGGCATTACTATCTGTTCTGTGAGAAATGTCATGTTTATTTTGATCACAAAAACCTGAAATACTTGATGACTCAGAAAGATCTGAATTTGAGACAACGTCAATGGTTAGAATTACTAAAAGACTATGAGCTTGTGATTGACTATCTCCCGGGAAAGGGTAATGTTATGGCTGATGCTCTAAGCCAAAAATCATGGTTTACTTTACGTGCAATGAATATACATATGGCTATGTCCGATGATGGTTCGATAATAGCTAAATTGAAAGCAAGACCACTATTTGTTCAACAAATTTATGATGCCCAGTAGGTTGATAATGAATTGTTAGCAAAATGAGCTTATTATGAGGCAGATGGTGAGGGTTGTTTGAGGTTCAGAAATCAGATATGTGTCCTGAGAAATTTAGAGTTGATTCAAATGATTTTAGAGGAAGCTCATAGCAGTCGGTTATCTGTTCACCCAGGTAGTACAAAGATGTATAATGATTTGAAACAACTTTACTGGTCGCATGGTATGAAATGAGATATTTCTGACTTTGTTACAAGATGTTTAGTCTGTCAACAAGTAAAAGCTAAACATTAGGTACCTTCAAGATTACTTCAGCCGATTATGATACCTGAGTGGAAGTGGGATAAAGTTACTATAGATTTTGTATCTGGTTTACCATTGAGACCGAGCAAGAGAGATGCAATCTGGGTTATTGTTGATAGATTGACTAAATTGGCTCATTTTGTTCCGATACATACAGATTACTAGCTTGATAAGCTAGCTGAATTGTATGTTTTTCAGATTGTGAGATTACTTGGGGTACCTATTTCTATTGTTTCAGATAGAAATCTGAGGTTTACATCGCGATTTTGGAAGAAACTGTAAGATGCACTAGGTACGAAATTACATTTCAACACTACTTTCCATCAGTAAACAGATGGTCAATCTGAGCGAATCATTCAGATACTTGAGGATATGTTGAGATGTTGTATTCTCGAGTTTGAAGGTACGTGGGAATGACACCTACCTCTAATTGAATTTGCATACAATAATAGCTTTCAGTCAAGTATCAAAATGGCACCTTATGAGGCTTTGTATGGTCGTAAATGTCATACACAATTGTATTGGACTGAGCTCAGTGAAAATAAGATACACGGGGTCGATTTGATTTGAGAAACTGAACAGAAAGTAAAAGTGATCCATGAAAGTCTGAAAGTGGCATCAGATCTTCAGAAATCATATGCGGACTTGAAATGAAAAGGTATAGAGTTTCAGATCAGAAAAAAGTTTTCTTGAAAGTCTCACCGTGGAAGAAAATACTCAGATTTGGTTGTAAAGGCAAATTGAGTCCGAGGTTCATTGGGCCGTATGAGATTATAGAGCGTATCGAGCCAGTTGCTTACAGACTATTGTTGCCACCTGAGTTAGAAAAGATCTACAATGTATTTCATGTTTCGATGCTTCATAGATATCGATCTGATCCTTCACATGTGATTAGTCTGTCTGAGATTGAGATTAGATCTGATATGACTATGAGGAAGAACCGATTCGTTTTCTGGCTCGTGAGATTAAAGAGTTACGAAATAAGAAAATTTCGTTAGTTAAAGTACTGTGGCATAAACACAGAGTTGAGGAAGCAACGTGGGAGCCAGAGGATGCAATGAGAGAAACGTTATTTGAACCTATTCACCGGTAAGATTTTCAGGGACAAAAATCCTTAAGGGGGAGAGTTGTAACAACCAGATTTAGACCTTAATCAGAATGGTGGTTTCGGGACCACGAATCCGACTAGAAAAATATTTAAAAATTATTTTTTGTGTTTATTTTGTGTGAATTTATATCTGTAAATTTTTTGTGATTTAATTTTGTCGTTCAAGTATCTGATTAAATAAAAGGACTTAATCACGTAAAATGAAAATTTAGGAGTTATTTCTAAAAAAGGTTGAATTGTTAGTGGCTTTCTAAATTGAAGCCTTAAAGTGGTAATTATGCCATTATTAATGTATGTGGACGGTAATGGGTAAGGAATATAATTATTTTAATTAATTAGAAAGGACATAATAGTAATTAATTAAAATGTTAATATATATATCATAATAAAACATAAGGTAAAATACACGTTATATTCATTTGTTCACCACCGAAACAACAAATAAGAAAGAAAAAAAAAGAAAAGAGCTAGTTTCGGCCAGCCTTTCAAGCTCAATCAAGATCAAGAACCAAAGAAATTGGATTTGGATCGGGGAAAAATGAAAGTTGTCGACTAGCCGCTCCGTTTCATTTTATATTGTCTGAGGTAAGTTTATAAGCAAATAGACGTGTTTAATTGTAGTTAAATGCTAGATATATATATGCTATTATGAAATGTATGAATTTATATTTGTTATGGTCGAATATGAAAAGGCTTGACTACTACATTTCTGAATTCGTTTCGACCGAGTTACAACATCCGAAAGCCCCATATGAACCTTAGGAATAGTTAGGATACATATGTCAAGACATAGGATTCTGATTTATGTGTGCGAGTAAGACCATGGCATCAATATGTGATTCTGATATATGTGTGCGAGTAAGACCCTGTCTGGGACAGTGGCATCGATATGTGATTTCATATAAGACCACGTCTGGGACATTGGCAATGTACGATATATGTGTGATTATCCGAGTGTCCTACCCAATTCTGAATGGTTCAATGGGCAAAGGTAAATTGAGTTTAAATGTGTAAAACGAGCTATATGTCAGGTACGAATTAACTTGTTACCTACTTGAGGTAAGGTAAGTAAACACCTTTGCTATTTGTTACAAATCTTGTAAAATGCAAATAAAGCAAATATGTGTATGTGATATATATATTTGGCTTTGTGAATGAGTATTATGTATGTTATGAAAAGTCCTTATATTTGTGTATATATGATGAGATATATTCGATTATATGATTAGTATGTGTATCTGAAACTATATTGTGACACATGAGCTTCTGTGTTTATGGTATTTGAACTAGGTTTGTGATGATTATTTGGTTGTGAAAGTAAAATGGTAAAATGATATTTTAGTTACATGAGCATTCGGCCAAAGTGATATTTAAGAATGAATGTATATATATTATTATGAACTTTATATGTTTGGATTTAAATGTGTTATAATGTTATAAGTTGTCTTGGTTTAATTCGGTTGATAATGTTATCGAGTTGTTTATTTTCTTATGACTTACTAAGCTTCAAAAGCTTACTTTGTATTTTTATGTGTGTTTCTATTTTATAGATTTTGGATTCAAGTTACAAGCTCAGGGATAGTCAGCAAAGTTTATCACACTATCTACAACTTCGGTATTTAAATAATCAAACTCGAATTATGGCATGTATAGGCTGGAATATGTTTTGAAATGTTGGATTTTGGTTTTGTATAATTTGAGCCATGCGAAAATGGCTTAATTTCCATGTTAATTTTGGTTATGTTTGCTTATGTTTTGAGTTTATTTTGGCTATGGTATCTTATGCTATGGATGAATAATATTTGTGATATGTGTTTTGTGGTGCATTGAAGTTGATTAGTAATTTAGATATGTTTTGAAAGATTTGGCTATAGTATACCTATAAGTATGAACTATATTTGCCATGTTGCTCTAGATTAAAATGACTTGGCGATGACTTGTAATAATAATAATAATTCCATTTGGTTGACAAGTACATTCGGTTAATTGTTGTAATGAGATAATGAATATATGTTTGGATATTAGTTTGGTATATATATATATACTTGTGAAATGTGGTTGATTATAATGCTAATGGTTGTTTGTACAATTGGTTATGTTAATTATGGTATTCGATTATTATTTTCATGTGATATATGCTTTGGTGTTGGTTGATGATTACGGGCATATATATATTTGTGGATGAAAAATTGGCTATGATATACATATATGCATATTCACATATGTATTTAATTGACTCAACCATGTTTCATGATAACATATAATATATATATGTGTGTGCTTATAATATGGACGATATGTTTACGGGTTTAGTTATATAAATTTATTGGTTACTTGTAAGATTTATGTTTTGAATATATGACAACTTGTGATTCGGTATTTGTTTATATAAATTTTATGCACATGATGAATGGATTTTATATATATATCTCATCTTAAGGTATATATTTATATAGGTAAATTTTGTTATCCGAATAAGCAAAAGATAAATATGGTTTTTGTATCGATCTCTAATGGTATATTATTTTAAAATTCTGGTTACATTCAATGGAAAGTGAATTTAGGTAATGAAAATGTTGATTGGTGATTTGGCTTTTGTACTTATGTAATTAACTATATAATGTTTCGGTTTGATATATGTAAGTGTATAAATATAATGTTGAATATATGAATTTAGTTTAGTGAATAAATAGGGTTGTTCGAGGTATTTTGGTTGAGGTTCATCACTGACTTATATTTTAATATGATTTGTATATCATATTATGATTAATAAAATCATGCTTATTTTTTTAATTGAACTTATATTTTATATATATATGCATATGACTTGTATAAATGTGTGGTTGTTTGAAAATGTGTTTTTGTTCATTAATGCTTCGTAATCCTAATCCGGCGATGGATACGGGTTAGGGGTGTTACACATACACTGGATCTGGGTATAGAGCGTAATAGGTTTGACCCGTTGGACTACCTTAATGCTTCTCTTTAAAACTTTTTGACAATTTGGTGGGTTCCACTTTTGTGGCGCAGCTTTACCCAAGTTCTAACTCATAATTATTTGGAAACGAGTTTTAAAATGGATGCTCCGTATTGCACAAGGATTTAAAAATATACATTAGTAGCTTGTTGTGGCTATCTTAAACACTTTTTATAAATCGAAGGTGGAGTTAGGCCAGTTGAGGCTACAATTGTCCTCAAATACTTATAAAACATTAATTTAAATAAGACAACATTTCAACAAGGGATGACATAAAAGAAAAAGTCCTAATAACCCCCAATGAATACACATTACACACAAAATAAGAAGGCTCACAAATGGCTGCAGGTCTGGCAGATTCCCTTCGACGCTACACTTGATATAAGAACTTGAAAGAAAGGTGAAAAATGGAGTACGTTCGTAAGAACTTATCGAGTTCTTGAAGTGATTAAACTTAGTAAATAATAGCAGAATTAAGGAATACGAACTCAAGCTGACAACTAATTGATTAAACTAATTGAATAATTAGCAGCCCAAAAAATTTGATTACATTACATTGTGTGGACTAAATACTCATAATTAAAATTTATAATCATCGCTCAGTGTCACGACACCACAAGACCGGTTTCGTGACACCACAAGAGAGGTTTCGTGACATTACCTTAAGAATGGTAATAATATGGCTTCGAAGTCCACTATTGCGACACCACTCCTCAATGTTGCGACACTATAGTTGTCCTTCATCTTCTAAGCCCTGAAATAGTGTCCTACACACTAAATGAAGCCGTTAAGTCATCCCTAGGCCCGTAGTGGCCCATTAGGTCATGACTTACTCAAAATTTTGTAAAGACACTTATTTACTTAAGATAATAAAAACTAAAAACAATATAAAAACATATAAAAATACTCAAAAACAAACTCGTTAAGTGCCGAAAAGACCTTAATCTACCAAAAGGAATTGTAGAAGATCAGGAGCCCCTACTAGTAGAGGGGCTTTTAGAAGAGTCTTGAATTAGATTGGATAATGGGAGTGTCTAAGTAAATAATGGATGATTGTAGAAGGGCTGAAGATACTTTGTATACGGACATATGAAAGTATTTAAGTGTTCAACCATCCAATTAGTATTAGATTGGATAGATAATCGACTTTTACTTAATGAGGGACACCAAAAGAAATAATAAGTATTATTATACATGTGAGTAACATTTGACGTTATATTCATTTTTAAAGTTTAAATGTATTAATATTTTTTATTTAACTAAGAAGATATTTCTTTTTTGCTCAAATATATATTTTTAATACAATTGAACATATATTTATTTTATTTTTTAAATGACCTTCAAAAAGAAAAAAGGAGAAATTTTCAACAAGTCCTCCTGTTCTAGCCCTTTAGCTTCTTCCTCTAGCCCATCATGCTATGTGGCACCCTTTTAGTGGTCCACATGTTAACATATGCTAGAATTTAACACTGTTAGACTGGAGTACCAAAAGTTTAGACAGAATAGAAGTATATGTACCAAATTTGACAAATTAAAAGTCAAGAACCACATTAACTATTTTGTTAAAGTACAGAGGTAAATCTTGCCAGTATCCCTAATAAAAAAGATATTCTTAAACTCTTAAAGAGTTAAGACAATAGAATTTAGGCTTAATCCCCACTTTGGCCCTTTAATTGTTCTTGTTTTCTAACTTTGGGATTTATACTTTTTTCATTTTACTTTTATACATAAACTATTTTCCATTACCCAAATTGACCCACGACATTAAAAATAATAAAGGCTGACACATGGTACTATTAGAATATGTCACATTAGTCTAATTTTAATTATTATATATATTAAAATAGATTTAGAAGATTAAAAATCATATATAATAGGTAATATATATTATATACATAACTAAAAAATTTTAAAATAATTTTTCAAATTCTAAAATATATAAATATAAGTATTAAAAATAATATATAAAAATTTATTTTTTATAAAAAATGAAAAAATATTTAAATTTTAGAAAATTATAAAAAAACTTAAAATTTTCAAAAATATATATTCTAGAAAAGTTGTAATAAATTTATTTTTTCAAAACTTCTAAATTCTAAAAATTCAAAACAACAATTTAAAAATTCAAAAAATTAGAAAAAAAAATTAACTTAATAAATTTAAAGTCTAGAAATTGAATAATTGAAAAAGTTTAACTTAAAAATTGAAAAATTAAAAAAAATCAAAACGTATAATTTTCTAACAATTTTTAGAAGTTGAATATGTATATATTTTAAAAAATAAGAAATCTTGAAAATATTTAAAATTCAAAGAAATCTTGATCAGTTAATTTTTGTTCAACACTTGTCAAAAGTCAAATATATTTTTAAAATATTTAATTTTTAAATATTATTTTTTTTGAATTTAAATTTATTTTTTTACTTTTAATAAACCTAATGTCATGTGATACATTAATTGACTGGATCTGCTACGTGACACATTTTGATTGGCGTCACTTGTAAACTAATTTTTTAAACTGTAAAATCCCTAAATTGCTATCGTTCAATTTGGGGTTATTATTAGACCTCTTTGATGATGATCTCTTTGTTGGACTAGAGGTAGTCTTCCCTTAGATACGAGCTACTTTAAGAATAGAAGATATGTCCATGTCTTGAGGATGAGAATGTAATGAAGACCCCGCACCATTAATAGGAGAATTAGCCTGATTTGAAGTAGAAGTAGATTTGTAATAGGATTAGTTAGAAGATTCCAATTTCATTGGCGAAAACCACAAAAGCTATAAAAATAGAATGGAGGTTCTCTTTTGCGCCCTAACAAAATTTGTGCTTGTGCTAATTCATTGTCAGAATTGTATGACCATGCTTCAATGGCTGAAGGCATAAAGAGAACATTCAACCACCCTATAGACTTATTCGAACGATATCTATTGGGGGTTAGGTACAAATTTGATTTTCTAATGTTTCACAATGTATTAAGGAAACGTCCGTGTTAAGGAAGAAAAGAAAATATGGATGAGTATTTGCCAAAGGAATAATACGCCTGGATTGTATGGAATATTGTATGTCACATCCCAAAAACTAGGTTAATAGAAATTGGGTTAATGGACCTAGAATGGTCACGTCCTAATTTTTTTTAGATGACCTTAGCACATTTGATAAAAAATAAATATAACTTATAGTGATTGACTAGTGGTGGAGCTATCCTTGATGATCTGAGTTTGAATCCCTTCCCTCTCGTTAATTCTTATTTGGTGCAAATTTATTTTAAACCCTTAGGAAAGCTCATACCATGATTTTAAATATGTTTTGTTAAAATAACAACAAACAATTGAGTGGTTAAGTGGTTAAGAGCTTAATTAGTTTCTTAAAGGTCCTATGTTCAATTCCTTACACTCACAAATTTTTATCTAATTTTTTGACAACTTTAGCTATTGTCAACACTCATTGCCATCCAACCTAGTTACCATGCATGGGGAAAAATTCTTTCCTTGAGTGTGAGTCAACCTTCCCTTGTTAAGCCCCCTTTTCACTCCCATGATCCCTTTTTTGCTTTTTTGTCCCCTCAACATACCATTGTCTTCACCCTTACCTTGTATGATGTTATTGAACCTAGACAAGATGAATAACATCCTTTTGTTCCATTATTTTTATTCTTTTCCTTTTCATTTCCATTCCCTTCCTTTGCTCCTCTATTTTCTCTCCTCCTCCCCTTTTGTCCCACCTTGAACCACCATGATTTTGATTTTGGCCTCCTTTCCTCCACTATTAGCCACAACCATTCAAATTAAACACCACTACTTCATCACCCATCCTCATCTTCTCTTCTTCTTTTTGTTCCACCGCAGCAACCACTACGCACCACCGCGCAACTCCTCTATTTTTCTTATTTTTCTCTCTTCTCATTTATCCTCTTTTAAGTCAGTGATCGAAGCTATATTCTTTTCTTCTCCTCCGTAAAACTATCACCTCCATCACTAGACCACTGCCATTGCCACCATAGCACCACCGTCGATAGTTGTGTTTCCTCCTTTTTGCTTCATCATTTTTCAACCTACATAATTTCTTTTATTAAATAAAATTATGCACTATTTATTTTGCTTAGTTTCTTAAATTGTAAGTCTTTATTTTGTAAACTTACTCTCAATCAACCCCCACTTTAGATCATTCAATTTTACCACATCAAAATCAAGGTGATTCGCTGATGTCTCATTTTTAACTAAGATAGAGTAAATACAAGGGTTGAATTAGAACCACTCCTCCCTCATTGTTTCTCTCTTGATCGAATATTCATAAGAGTTATGGTGAATTTTTCCCTCGTTTATTAACTTTTAGTTATGATGTCTTTTTGAAGGGTCGATCGACATCAACATGGAAAATCATCAAACTTGTGAAAGGAATCACGATTCTTAATTCACAATGTTAACTTTTAAATGGGATATTAGTTTAATAAAGTTATATCTTATGATGTTCATTGTAAACTTTAACGAAAGGCTACCATTTGTGTGACTAGATGGTCCATTAGATAGATCCATGTGTAGGTGTCTTAGAGAGTTGTAACACATTGGATCTATAATCAGGTGTGGATTCTACATTCATTAAAAAAATGAAAATATGTTTCATGTTGTTAAAAATTTATTAGTATTATTAAATGGTGCTTATCAAGAATACTTTATGTATTCAAAAAGAGGAATAAAACCCATCGAATTGGAATATCCAAGTAAATGAAACTAAACTTCTATTTTTGTGATTTGTATGATGTATGATCTTGATTATTATTATTGATATAAAATGTATGAAAATCTCATTCTCATGTTATGTGATGTTATGGCATATGTGAGTTTCGCATGATTTATAAAATGTGAAATATTGATATATATATTGTGTAAATATGTGATTAGCATGTTAAGTAACAATTTGATTTTAAGTGGTAAGTGATATAATGAGCATTTCTCACATGCCAAAGTGAAAAATTGATTTTTAAAGTGAAAATGTGATTTTTGTGGCCATATCACATGCATGGGGTGGGATATGTGAAAGGAGGAAAAAGTGGTAGGTTATTTGCGAAAGTGGTGGCTTGTCCATAGTATTATAAAGTGGAAATTTATCTGCAAAAGTGGTGGCTTGTCCATAATATAATAAAGTGACAATTTATCTACAAAAGTGGTAGCTTGTCCATAATGTTATTAAGTGAAAGTTTATCTACAATAGTGGTGGTTTTTCCATAATATTATTAAGTGACAGTTTATCTTTATTACTGTGACACTGTTCACAAATTGGAGTGTTTGGATGGATGAGTTCTGGGGAACTCAATTGTGGTGTGTAGCGGTCATGGGTAGGATGTTTTAAATAAATTTGCATAAATGTTTTATAAAACAACATCGCCATGATCATGTGTCTAAAGTGAAATATTTACTTGACTGATGATTATGTGTTTATTTACATTTATTTGTTAAAAAACTTACACTAGGCTTTAAAAGCTCATCCTCTTTAGTGTTATAACCTTTCAGGTAATACTCAAACATAAGGCTTGGATTCAATGTTCGGTAGAGCCTCTTAGATGGTTTATTTTATGGATTTTTAAATTATGTGGTTTCTTTTTGTGGACTTTGGACTTTGTGAACTCCTTTTATTTTGGGTTGTTGGTTATTTTAAAACTTAGAACTGCTATGCATGCATGAAAAATGTATGTGATTTCAAGTATTTTAAAATATGGAGTTTATTTAAACTATTTATGATTTTAACTAGTTAAAAAAAATTAAAATTGGTAAAATAGAATGTCGATAATGGCAATGTATTGCAAAGAAAAGAAAGAACATAGAACACGTAGATTTTACGTGGAAACTCTCTCGGGAAAAAATCACAGCCACAAGAGAAGAAAATTTACTATGTCGAATTCGAATGATTACAAGGAGTATAGACTGCGTCTATTTATATGTTTAGAAAACTTTATTCTAATCAACATCTAATCGAAGTAATGCAGTAAGGTTGAAACACCTTATTCAAATCAATATCAAATAGAGGAAGTAAACTTCAATACGAATTCTTCTTGTGCAGCCTGTATTGTACTGATGGAGCCTCCGGCCCACAACCTTCACCCTCGTGGATCCCCATATCTTGCCACTTCTATTTTATTTTAATAAGAATTTGGGTCACAACTCTAACAATCTCCATCTGGACATGAATTCTCAACGAACAAGTTCTCCACCTCTTCCATGAAACCCTTTGTAACACCCCAAACCCAGCCCGGACGTTATGGCCGAATTCAGAGTGTCACATTGAAGTGTTTTAGCAAAAATCGTGATTTTTATTGAAAACCCTTCTTAAAATAAAAGAAACCCTAATTAACTAAAAAAACCTTTTAGTTACGAAAGCCTTGTTTAAAACATTTGATTTTAAAAAAAAAACTTAGTTGCAAAAATGTAGAAAACATACTATAATTTAAGAAATCCATGTTCAACTTCTCGTAATTACAATGAAAATAATAATAATTCAAGTAACAATAACATAATGAAAACCTTATTACAATCTGGTCTGAACACACTTAAAAAGAAATAAAAAACTTAAATGCTTAAAATAACCAAGTCTGAATTATCTTGCTAGCCGGCCACCCAGAGTCCCTTCAAACATCGAACCTTTTACTGAGCATCACCTGAAAATAAAATAAAGAGGGGTGAGTTTTCGCAAACTTAGTGTGTACAACCCTCAATGAAAAACAAGCATTCAAAGAGAAATCATCAAACATGCAATGCAATCCCATCCAAATTATCCATCCGCTACACACCAAATCCGTCCCCCGTCACACCATGTGGACATATAGATATCGACCCATCCAGCCCACACACCAATGGTAAACCGGTTTCGGAACTACCTTCATTCACATATTGGGCTTTAAAAGCCGTTGGTGGATCCACGATTGTCAGGCAACCATGCGATCTTCATATACTTCCTACGTTCCATAGTTCCCACCCCATATGCAACCTAAGTAGAACATCATATGTATGCATGTCACATCCATAAAACTTACATTCAACACCTAGGGGTATTTTGGTCATTTTTGCCCTTAGGGGCGTTTCGATAATTTTCTCTTAATTATGGTTTTCATTTACCCTAACCCGTTAACAAGTCCCGCGAGCTAAGATGAACGAATACTATGAACCAGGTAGGATTCCTGAGAAGAGGAGGTGGGTCATTAAGACCGCTTAAGTACCAAGCTCTCCCTAGATCCAATCTTAGACATGCATATACCCATTGCCACATCTTAACCCTTTGACTTGTCCAGGATCGCAATATATTAATTAGGTCTTATGTAGTTATCATATACTAGGCCCAAAACCCCTTACAACACCCAAACAAATTCACATACCTATATCTGGCCCGTTAAGCCCAATCATATTCATAGGGCCCATTAAGCCCAATCATATTCATAGGGCCCATTAGGCCCAAATCACATTTATATGGCCCATTAGGCCCAGTCAAATTCATATTCATGCTTACATACAAATTCCTATCACATAGCATCAATATTCAGTTTTTGCCTAGTATGGGCCCAACAGCCCATCGAGCCAATTTAGCCCATTTTGGCCCGTATGGCCAAATCACAACCCAAGTCCACGGAATCGCCCGTGGGTCTCAGGCAACCTATTTGCCTCCCCTTTATGAGTGTTCGCGCACTCACAAGACTACTGTAGCCAAACTTTTGGCTTTTCGGCCTTTTGGCTTTTCAGCATTTCGGCATTTCGGCTTTTACCGATTCATAGTGTGTGTGCAATGTATGTACACACCTGTTAAGTAAGTGTGCCACGATTCCCTTAGTCACCAACATACAATGATATTACCATTCCATTAATCGTATGTTTAATCCATATTCTACCCAAAAATTGAAACCTCACCTTAACTTTTCCTTGAACACCAATCCTTAATAGCTTTCCTTGATCACATACTCCCTAGATCTGCATTAATCTTACTCATTAAAACCAGAGTAATAGATGACTCATATCCAACACAAGTCCCCTTACCTTAACTATGAACATTCGGCTACCTTAGCCAATGGGAGAGGAATATCGCAACACCTAAGGAGCAATTCGGCAATGAGTTAAGATTCGAGATCCGATACTATTTCCCTACCACTATAATAGCCCATTTTTTTAGGGTTGATCGGAATAGTGGTTTCGGGGCCACCAAATCTGAACGAGTAGGTTGGTAAATATTATATTTAATATTTACGAGTTAATTGTGATTTTAAAAATGTTTTTGATATTGTGATTTTTGTTTTATAAGCGATTTATTAAGTTCAAGCGGTATGACCCTAAGGTCAAGTGGGTTTAGAATATGAGGTATAGGGACCTTGTTTCTATAAACTGAGTCATAAATATTTTTATAAATATTTACGTAGTGGCAATAAGATGGTATTAAAGTTTCGTTGAAAAATTTTATCATTTCGATAGTTAATTAAACAAAAAGGACTAAATTGTATAAAGTGCAAAAGTTGTGTTCTATAACCTAAAGGTATTAAATAGATATAGAACTTAAAAGTAGAAGTCCTTATTTGGTAATTAGCCCATTAAAGAGATAGTGGAATATGATGGCTTGGCATTTGGTGTAATAAATAAAGTGTATAAAGGTTAATATTGTAAATTGGTTAAAAATAATAATAAAATGAATATAATAAAAGAATCAAGGTGTCATCTTTTTCATTCTCTTTTTACCAACCGAATATGAAGGCTTGAGAAGCCATGGAAGAAGCTTCCAACTTTCAGCTAATGCATGGTAGGCATTTCTAGTCCCGTTTTTAATTATTTTTATATTTTCGGGATCGTTGTTGCTTAATCTATCTAATGAGGGGACTATCTTGCAAAACCATTGAATAGTTTGATATTTTCCATTGATGAGTATAATAGGGCTTTGAAGTTTAATGGAAGAATATGAGTCCTTGTTGATAGTTAAACACTTTTTGCTAAGTGAATTTTTGTGAAATTGACAATTAAGGGCTAAATTGATAAATGTGAAAACTTTGTGGTTAAAATGTAAAATAAATGAAATGTGTGGGCTGCTAGAGACACTAGTGATATTCGTCTATAGTAGAATTTTACTCAATTTCATGAATTTGCATTTTTATGATATAGGGACTAAATTGTAAAGAAGTTGAAATATTAGGGGCAAAACTATAATTTTGCCATAAAGTGAATTATGGACTGTTTTGATACCATGAACATTTGGCTAAACTTAATTATGGTTAAAAATGGTTAATTTGCATGTTTTGAGCTTAGGGACTAAAATGAATAAAAGTAAAACTTTAGGGGTAACTTTGTAAAAATGAAAAAAATGAACAAATTGTATGAAATGAGGTGTTTTAATGTCTAAATTAATATACTGAATGAAATTATTAATTTAGATCAAGATCGGGTGGAAAATCGAGAAAAATGAGAAAATTATCAAAATGCCCCTGAACTTTTGTATCTCTACAATTTAGCCAGGTAAGTTCGTATGCAATAAGCATTGTTAAATTGATGTTTATAATGCTTTAATATTGTATAAATTATATATACGTGAATATTTTAATGTCTGACGACATATCGACAAAATGTGGCACTTAGTGTGCGGGGTAATCAAATATGGTACTCAGTGTACGAAATATTGAGAATGGAACTTAGTGTGCGAGATATTGAGAATGTCACTTAGTGTGCAAAATATCGAATGATTCAAAGGGAAATTATAAATTGTGATTGAATGATTAAATAGAGCAAAGTGAACAGGTATACATGCTATATTATATGAATTGTTTATGAGACGACATTATAATGGTGATATTTGGGCTTTGAGCCTAGCAAGCTTTAAGCTGGTGAATAATATTATCGGGTTTAAAATCTAGCAGGCTAAATGCCGGTGTTAAATTGACAATTGACTTTGTTCAATGCATTAAGTTGGCTAGGTATGTGATATATTCTTATGCATGTTAGATCGATTGGAATTGAATCATGAGTGTGAAATGAGAAGCATAGGTGAAAATGCCTATGTCATATATGTGAGTAAGGGCAAAACCATCGATAAGGGTGGACTATGTGCGGAATCATCTTATAATTGCTAATTTGAACGGTTGTGTGCGAATCATTGAGCATGATGTATTTTATTGAGATTATGCTTGAGTGAAATTATAGATATGTGATGAAATTGATTGGTGATATACATGTTTAAATAATGTGAATGCAAAGAATGTGTGAAAGAGTAAATTTGTAATAAATTTGCTTAGGACAGCAGTAGTAACGTGATTTTGGAAAATCACCATAAATTGTTGGAGTTGATTTAGAAGCTGAATAAATTATGTAATTAAAACTTAATGAGTCTAGTTTCTTGTAAAAGAAACTGTGTAAGCAAAAGGATTGCTGATAATGAGATATTTGAAGTGGCGTGGGATAGAGTCAAATGACTTTGGGGTCCCCTATTCTGTTTTTAGAAAATCATTATAATTTGTACAAAAATGGTTATAAGATAAAATTTATATGCTTAGACTCCTTAATGAGTCTAGTTTCAAATGAAATCAAATAGAACATATTTTGAATTCTGTGCAATGAGAAATTTGATTCGTAGTGAAGAGTGGTCAGATTAGTCAAACAGTGAAATAGGGGGAACTTTAAGAAAAATCTGGTAGTGATTGGCCAATCATAAAATTCTTAAAATTTTATGGATGGAAGATATATGAGTCTATTTTCAGGGAAAATTAACGTCAATTTATTTGGAGTTTTTTAGCTCTATTTATAAATAATTTAGTGACTATTGCTCAAGAAGACAACTTGTAGTGAATTTGTGATTATGCACTGATAAAACTTGTTAATGAGTTGCTTATTGTTTTCTTATGAACTTACTAAGCGTAAAGCTTACTCCCCTTTTCTTTCCCATATTCCCTAGGGTTGCCAGGTTAGATCGGGTTGGAGGCCGTCAGAGATATTATCACATTGTCAAGTCTATGCTATCGGCGTGAGTAAATCTTAGTGTTTCGAGTCTGTGGCATGTATAGGGTTGTAAAGTTGAGTAAGTAAATGATACAAGACTAAGATATTGGTAAATATTTAATAATGCCTCATGAATATTTTGGGCCTTGTAAGCCCGATTAAAGGATAATATACGTGTGTATGAAAAGTTTAAAATTGATCAAAAATTTTTACGGTCTGGTTTTATATAAATGGATGAGTTTAAATCTGGTAGCACCTCGAACTCTGTTCCAGCGAGGGATACGGGCGAAGGGTGTTACATTTTATTAGTATTAGAGCCATGGTTTAGTCAGTTCTAGGACTACCATGGCGTGTGTGAGTCTAGCTGTACATGCCATATTTGACCTGCGATAGTGTGATATCTCCTGACTCTGGCGAAAATTATTTGAATAGTACAGATAAGTCTTTCAATCAAGCTAATTTTAATAGTATAGAATATGTACTCAGATGTTCGAATGAAATTGTGTTCTATACTGATTTGATTATATTAAAGTTGACTCTAAAAATGTAACACCCCAAACCCGGCCCAGACGTTATGGCCGAATCCGACGTGCCACATTGGAGTTGAAAACCCACGTTCCAGTTTAGTGTTTCGAAAACCATATGTTTTGTTGAGTTAACAAAGCGAATGGAAGCTGGGCACCAAGTAGGTATTCGAAACAGAGGAGGTGAGCCATGAAGGCTACTTAAGTACCAAGCTCTTCAATTGGATCCAATCCTAGACATGCCCACAACCATTGCCACACTCTGTTATATCAAGTTTAAATTTGTTTAAGAGGACATCTTTTCTAAATCGAGAAATCGTGGTGTTGCGATATTTTGAAATCAAGTATCATTTTGAAACCACGTCCTAAGTCTAGCCCATTTGAATACTTACCAACCAATTTTTTATAAGTTATAAAACAAATAATCCCGAAAAGAAATAAAAGAAAAGTTAAAATTTCCTTATTACAACCCCAAAATAGTTAAAATAAATTTAAAGAAACCAACGCTTATTTAAAAGCCCAAAGACGATCACCGTGGCTACTTTGAATCCCCTCCGGCCCAAGTCCTCATATCAAGGCTCACCTGTAAGGTTAAGGAAAGGGGGTGGGTTTGGAAACTCAGTGTGCAACAAGCCCCTTTCAGAGCCCAAAACAATAATAGCCTATTGGGCCTAAGCCCAAATCCAATCTCAACATGTACCGGGCCATAGCCCTTTTCACACTTCATATTTCATAACACTGGGCCGAAGCCTTTTCATATTTCATATTACTGGGCCGAAGCCTTTACTGTAAACGGTATGGCCCATAGGCCCATTTCAATATCACATGTAATGTCAATGAGAGAATGCAAGCCCATTTGGGGAGACTACTCGACCCACCATCCGCTACTCTCCACCTGTACCAACCAACACACCATGTGGGGAATAACTCAACCCACCCAACCAACACACCACTGGCAGCATAGCTGCTTTATCGTATAACTGGAGGCCTAGCCTCTTTTAATAACTGGGGCATAAGCCCTTTAATAACTGGGGCATAAGCCCTTTTGATAACTGGGGCATAAGCCCTTTTGCACTTCCTCCATCCATATAAAAACCCAACCCAATGCATTTATGAACACATCATGTGCAAATCATACATATCATGTGCATAGCATACATGTCATGTGCATAGCATACATGTCATGTGCATATCATACATACCATGTTTACTAAAATCCCATGTATCAAAATTTACGTTTAAACCCTAGGGGTATAATGATTATTTTTACTTAGGGGCAAAACGATCATTTTCATATTATAAGGGTAATATCATAATTTTACCAAAAATTAGGGATTTTCCCATGTTCATCATCAGTTACTAACTATTCATTTGTTTAAACAGCGCTTCTGGCCCACTTTTAGCGAAACCGAGTTATTGGGCCTAAAACCCCTAATGGGCCCTATTCAGCCGATTTTGTCATCTAGGCCCATTTAGCCTATATCCATAACAGTATTAATAGTCTTAACATGCAATTTAACAGATTTTCATTTTCTACCAATTTTACCCAAATGGGCCTGAAAGCCTATTGGGCCCTATTGCAGCCCCTCGAGGTCCAACTTACCGTGAATGCCAAAAATCACGTTCTTACCGTTTCCAATGTTCCTGATCATCATCTCAATGAGTCTAACTAAATAATGAGCATTCGCTTGCTCACGAGTCCTCGAAATGCCAGAATTTCGGCATTTCGGCTTTTCAGCATTTATCGCTTTAAGCTTATGAAAGAGGGTTCGTTACACACCTGTTTGGTGATATTCCTTGACGAGATCTCCTACACAATTTCTCCTATAATCCATCGTTAATAATCAGCTTCCCATAATTGAACCAAACCAAAAATCATCTAATATTAAATACTTACACATTCAGCCACCATCCATAATGGCCTTAGGAATCTTACCTTGCCGCGATTGATGACTAGGTCTAGCCACTCCGGTGATCCAAGCTACTCCAGGTCGACACTACACCTTGCTGCTCCTCCACTAAATAAACCACAAAAATATTAAAAGAAGACCCCATAAGGCCTATACCCATATTCGGCCACCTCCCTAAACTAGAAGGGTTTCGGCTTTTGGCCAAAAGTTACTCTACGAATCATTTAGAGTTTGAGCACTTACTACAGTCTTTCTTCTCTTGAATCCATACGCCTAAAAGGTAAAGGAATTGAACGCCAACAATTGAAAAGGAAAGAAAAGGTTGCTGGTCACAAAGAATCGAACAACACCTTCGCCCATATAGTGCCTCATATGGAGCCATCTGAATACTTGCTTGGTAACTGTTGTTATACACGAACTCCGCCAATGGAAAATGGTCCTCCCAGCTGCCTCTAAACTCAATAGCACAACCCTCAGCATATCCTTTAAAATCTGAATAACCCTCTCTGACTGCCCATCCGACTGAGGGTGAAAAGCCGTACTGAAATCCAATCGCGTTCCCAATGCCTCATGCAACTTCTGCCGAAACCGAGATGTAAACCTTGGGTCTCAGTCCGAAATTATCGATGCTGGCACACAATGCAACTGTACTATCTCTGTCACATACAATTTGGCCAACTTTTGAAGTGAGTAATCGGTTTGGACAGGTATGAAATAAGCAGATTTCATGAGTCTATCCACAATCACCCAAACCGAATCCTTCTTAGAAGGTGTCAATGGCAACCCACTTACAAAGTCCATAGTTACCCTTTCCCACTTCCAAAGTGGTATCTTTACCGGCTGTAACAATCCTGAAGATAGTTGATGCTCGGCCTTCACTTGTTGACATGTCAAACATCTCCCTACAAATTCGGTCACTTCTCACTTAAGCCCAGGCCACCAATATTGCTTTCGCAAGTCTCGATACAACTTACTCCCTCCTGGATGCATAGCACAAGGTCCATTATGTGCCTCTTTCAAAATCATCAATCACAAGTCTGAGTCTTTCGGCATACAAATTCTTCCTCGAAAACAAAGAACTCCCTCACTATTTAACCCAAAGTCTGGATTTTTCCCCTTCTCAACTTGCTGAAACCGAGGAACCAACGACTCATCCTCCAACTTTTGCTTCTTAATCTATTCTACCCAAGTCGGCCTTACTTGCAACTTCGCTAATAAACTTCCGTCATCATACAAACTTAGACGAGCAAACATCGCCTTTAATTCCGCCACAGCCCTTTGACTTAGTGCATCAGCCACGACATTCACCTTCCCTGGATGGTACTCAATCGAACAGTCATAGTCCTTTAACAACTCTATCCACCTTCGCTGCCTAAGATTCAGCTCCTTTTGAGTCAGCAAGTACTTAAGACTCTTGTGATCCGTATAGATGATGCATTTCTCCCCATACAGGTAATGCCTCCATATCTTAAGTGCAAAAATTACCGCTGCCAATTCCAAGTCATGCTTAGGGTAGTTCACCTCGTGCGGCTTAAGTTGTCGTGAAGCATAAGCGACCACTTTACCTTCTTGCATCAACACGCAGCCCAAACCTACATGTGACGTATCGCTGTACATAATGAAATCCTTACCAGACTCTGGCTGAATCAACATTGGCGCTTCCGTCAAAACCTTCTTCAACTTCTCAAAAGACTCTTGCTGCTTATTTGTCCAAACAAAAGGTGCTCCCTTCCTTATAAGTTTCGTTAACGGTGTTGCCAACACCGAAAATCCTTCCAAGAATCTTCGATAATAACCTGCCAACCCCAGAAAACTTCGGATCTCTGTTACCGACCTCGGTGGCTTCCATTCCAAAATTACTTCAATCTTTCGAGGGTCCACCTTGATCCCCTCGGCAGACACAACATGCCCCAAGAAGGTAACTTCTTTCAGCCAAAACTCGCACTTACTAAACTTTGCATAAAGGTGCTTCTCCCTTAACACTTGCAGCACTACACGAAGATGCTCATCATGCTTCTCTTCCGTTTCCGAATACACCAAGATATCGTCAATAAAAATGACTACAAACCGATCCAAGTATGGCTGGAATACCCCATTCATCAAATCCATGAATACTGCCGGTGCATTAGTCAACCCAAAAGGCATTACCAGAAACTCGTAATGACCGTATCGAGTCCTGAACACCGTCTTATAAATATCCACTTCTTTAACTCTTAATTGATGATATCTCGATCGAAGGTCGATCTTAGAAAATACCGAGGCTCCTTTTAATTGGTCGAACAGATCATCGATTCTTGGTAACTGATACTTATTCTTGATCGTCAGTTTATTCAACTGCTGATAGTAAATACACATTCACATAGCCCCATATTTCTTCTTTACGAACAATACCGGTGCGCCACACGGGGAAACACTTGGTCTTATAAACCCTCTATCCAACAGTTCCTGTATCTGAGCTTTCAATTCTACCAACTCCTTTGGTGCCATCCGATAAGGCGCAATGGACACAGGAGCTGTTCCAGGTAATAAGTCGATTCCAAACTCAACTTCTCTGCTTGGGTGTAATCCAGGAAGTTCATCTGGGAATACATCCTGAAATTCCTTAATAGTCCTAACCGACTCTACCGTTATCTCCTCAAGTCCCGTTTGACTTACAAGGGCCAAGTATGCCTCACCACCTTTCCGAATCAACTTCTCGGCTCTTAAAGCCGAAACAACATTGGACAAATAATCCCTTCGTTCCCCTATGACCATTATCTCCTCATCTTCGGCAGTTCTTAGTACCATCCTCTTTGCAGCACAATCCAACGTTGCCTTGTGCTTAGTTAACCAGTCCATTCCCAAGATAAGATCAAAATCCCCAAATGGCAGCTCCATCAAATCTCCTTCAAAGATTTTATCTTGTGTCACTAACGGTACTGCCCTAAAAAGTTTATCTACCTTAACCAAATGTCCCAATGGACTTATCACCGATACCCCACTCACAGTCTCCTCAGGAAGCACATCCCAAACCCCAGATACATTACAGCTACATACGAGTGAGTGGAACCCACATCAATCAAAGTAGTGTAAGGCATGCTATGAATGAAGAACGTACCAGTTATAACATCAGGAGCGTCACCCTCCTCACGACGTCGTGCAGCATAAACCAACGTCGGCTGTCGGGCTTCGGCATGTCCAGCACCTCTGCCAGGTGCCTCACGTCCTCGTCTATTACTATTGCCACCTCTACCTTGCCCACAACCCCTCTATGGTGGTGGTCCTCCTCGCCGTGGTTGGACATCCCTTTACTCTGCAGCTAGCTCCTGAGCTGTCCTCTGAGGACACTCTCTGAACTTATGCTCCTTAGACCCACATCGAAAACATGCTCCAGTTCGTTTCCAGCACTCCCCCATATGCACCTTACCACAGTCCCTGCAAGCCTGCGGTCTATAAGTATTTACTGGAACTGCTCGAACCGGTTCCTCCATCCTTGCTCTTTTAACATTTCGATTCGTGGCACTTGAGGGTCTAAAATCCCTCTTGAATCTAGGTCTATCCTTCTCACGATTCTATCGCTCAGTCAGCTTCACCTCCTCGGCTATCTTAGCCTTCTCTACCAATGCAGCAAAACCACGCTCCCTCTGTGGAGCTATCAATATCCTAAGCTCATCGCGGAGACCATCCTCAAATCGGACACTGCGCTCATATTCAGTTGCCACTATCCCACTAGCATATCGACTCAACCTAAAAAATTCTGCCTCATACTCTGCTACAGTCTTATCACCCTAAGTCAGATTCAAGAATTCCTTCCGACGAGCATCCACATAACTAGCTCCAACATACCTCCCTTTAAAAGCAGTTTTGAACAATTCCCAAGTTACCTGCTCAATTGGGGTACTCTCCCTTACGGTGATCCACCATCGGTATGCCTCGTCACGTAGCAGCGACACAACTCCTTTCAGCTTTTGCTCCACTGAGCAGTCTAGATCGTCCATGATCCGTTCTGTTGCCTCTAGCCAATATTCTACCACATTTGGGGCTACTCCAGATACACCCTTAAATACTTCTGCTCCGTTGGCCCGGAGTCACTCCGATATAGACTCCCTATTCACTGTCCCAGTACTAGCTCCAGCAACTCTTTCTAAAACCCTTAACATGGCTTAGGACAAAGCGTCATCCCCCGCAGCCCGATCATAAGACCCAGTCTCAGTTGCTTGTGGTACAGATGCCTCCTCAGCTGGCCTATGCCCTGAGGATGAAGATTTAGCTTGCACCCTTCCGCGACCACGTCTGCGGCCTCGTCCACAAACTCCTCTTGTACTCATACCGACTTATCTGATTTACGAATTTTATGAAATTAGTATAATGTTCCACTGTTTATTAAGAAAATGTCTTATGGAAATATAGCAGTTTAAGAATTGTTTTCGTATCGTCGTAGTCTAGCTACAGTCTCATTTCTACCGTTTCACAGTTTTACCCTATCTACAATATCATAGTAGAGTCTCAGCACTATTCATAATATCATATCACTATCATATCACTACAGTATCAAGAATTTAAAGAAACCAACGCTTATTTAAAAGCCCAAAGACGATCATCGTGGCTACTCTAGATCCCCTCCGGCCCAAGTCCCCACAATAAGGCTCACCTGCAAGGTTAAGGAAAGGGGGTGAGTTTGGAAACTCAATGTGCAACAAGCCCCTTTCAGAGCCCAAAACAGTAACAGCCTGTTGGGCCTAAGCCCAAATCCAATCTCAACATGTACTGGGCCATAGCACTTTTCACACTCCATATTTCATAACATTGGGCCAAAGCCTTTTCATATTTCATATTACTGGGCCGAAGCCTTTACTGTAAACGGTATGGCCCATAGGCCCATTTCAATATCACATGTAATGTCAATGAAAGAATGCAAGCCCATTTGGGGAGACTACTCGACCCACCATCCGCTACTCTCCACCCGTACCAACCAACACATCATGTGGGGAATAACTCAACCCACCCAACCAATACACCACTGGCAGCATAGCTGCTTTATCGTATAACTGGAGGCCTAGCCTCTTTTAATAACTGAGGCAAAAGACCTTTTAATAACTGGGGCATAAGCCCTTTAATAACTAGGACATAAGCCCTTTTGATAACTAGGGCATAAGCCCTTTTGATAACTGGGGCATAAGCCCTTTTGCACTTCCTCCATCCATATAAAAACCCAACCCAATGCATTTATGAATACATCATGTGCATATCATACATATCATGTGCATAGCATACATGTCATGTGCTATCATAGATACCATGTTTACTAAAATCCCATGTATCAAAATTTACATTTAAACCCTAGGGGTATAATGGTCATTTTTACTTAGGGGAAAAACGGTCATTTTCATATTATAAGGGTAATATTGTAATTTTACCAAAAATTAGGGATTTTCCCATGTTCATCATCAGTTACTAACTATTCATTTGTTTAAACAGCGCTTCTGGCCCACTTTTAGCGAAATCGAGTTATTAGGCCTAAAACCCCTAATAGGCCCTACTCAGTCGATTTTGTCATCTAGGCCCATTTAGCCTATATCCATAACAGTATTAATAGTCTTAACATGCAATTTAACAGATTTTCATTTTCTACCAATTTTACCCAAATGGGCCCGAAAGCCTATTGGGCCCTATTGCAGCCCCTCGAGGCCCAACTTACCGTGAATGCCAAAAATCATGTTCTTACAGTTTCTAATGTTCCTGATCATCATCTCAACGAGTCTAACTAAATAATGAGCGTTCGCTTGCTCACGAGTCCTCGAAATGCCAAAATTTCGGCATTTTGGCTTTTCGGCATTTATCGCTTTAAGCTTATGAAAGAGGGTTCCTTACACACCTGTTTGGCGATATTCCTTGACAAGATCTCCTACACAATTTCTCCTATAATCCATCATTAATAATCAGCTTCCCATAATTGAACCAAACAAAAAATCATCTAATATTAATACTTACACATTCGGCCACCATCCATAATGGCCTTAGGAATCTTACCTTGCCGCGATTGATGACTAGGTCTAGCCACTCCGGTGATCCAAGCTACTCCAAGTCGACACTACACTTGCTGCTCCTCCACTAAATAAACCACAAAAATATTAAAAGAAGACCCCATAAGGCCTATACCCATATTCGGCCACCTCCCTAAACTAGAGGGGTTTTGGCTTTTGGCCAAAAGTTACTCTAGGAATCATTTAGAGTTCGAGCACTTACCACAGTCTTTCTTCTCTTGAATCTGTATGCCTAAAAGGTAAAGGAATTGAACGTAAACAGTTGAAAAGGAAAGAAAAGGTTGCTGGTCACAAAGAATCGGCACCCCCTATCTTCACTGATTTTGGCTTTTTGCGGTATTTCGGCAGAAGTAGAGATAAAGGAAAGAAACAATGGGTGAATGGAGGGAATAGTGGGCTGGTTTGAAAGAAGGAGAAGGAAGAAAAGATGGAAGAAGAGATGGTAGATTCGGCTGCAAAAGAAAAAGAGAGAAAGAGACTAATCCTTCAGGGAGAAAACGACACACAAATACCTAAGTGCCGAAAATCCCTAACTAAACCCCTCTGCCAAAAATCCCCCTCCAATCTCCCTTATTCAGCCAACTCTATCTTCATATCAAATCCCTAAAATCTCTCCCCTTATCCCTCCTTAATCCATGCATTTGACTTGATCCAACTCTCCTCTTACAGAATCCACTTGGATTCCAACACTTACCCTTCCTGCACATAAAAATAAATACTCTTACTTGCCAACACAGGGAATCGATCCCCTGTCTTCCCTTATGCTCCACACGCCACCTTTTTAGGAGCTTAGTGGCGTCACCCTTGCCACTTTACTAAAGCTCTTTTTGTGATACATTTTGCCCACAACTTTATATAAGGGCACCTAGCCAGAACCCCTAACTCCTAAGTCCAAAATTTAAAAATTCTACCGGGTTTTGGCCAACTCATGGGCCTTCCATAAGCCCATTTACATACCCAAATTATGAATTCCATAATCACATACCAAATTTTAGAAACTTACTTAAAATATCAAGAATCGCGAAACGAAAAACCCGAAAATTAGGATGTTACAGAAATGTTTAAGTGTTCATGAATATATGAATCCAAAGTTAAATGAAATGATATGTTCAAAGTGCACATATGTGATGTTTTATAGACTTGGTTAAGTCACTTCAATGTGCAACAACAAGTGAACATAGGCACTCTGTGTGTGAGTTCCGTAACCGAGCACTGTGTGTGTGAGATCGGTTGTTGAGGCACTGTGTGTGTGAGTTCCGTAACCGAGCACTGTGTGTGCGAGATCGGTTGTTGAGGCACTGTGTGTGCGAGTTTCGTAACCGAGCACTGTGTGTACGAGATCGATTGTTGAGGCACTGTGTGTGCGAGTTCCATAACCGAGCACTGTGTGTGCGAGATCGGTTGTTGAGGCATTGTGTGTGCGAGTTCTGTAACCAAGCACTGTGTGTGCAAGATCGGTTGTTGGGGCACTAAGTGTGTGAAATGAGATCATGTAAGACCTCGTCCGAGATGAAGGCATTGATTTGAAGTAGTGTATAAGAACGTGTCTGGGACACTGGCATCACTTATGATTCGTGTAAGACCTTGTCCGGGACAGTGGCATCGATATTGAATAAACTTGGTCAAATGTATGTAGTCCATGTGAAAATGAGACGTGATAAATAACAAATAGATATATGCTATATGTGCTTGACATGTGACCTTGTGGTTCCATGAATCAAACAGGGAAAAATATGACATGTTTTGGTTGGTATGTATTGGATATTTTTAAGTTTTGTTCATACAAATGAATTGACAGTTATCACACGAATTTAAAATCATAGTCATAAGTTATTAGTAAATATAAATAAGTGAAGCTATTTAATAAGGTTATATGAACTTAAGAGTACTATGAATGTATATGAAATTGAGATTATTTTTCAATTCGGATTAGTGATATGAAAATTTCATAATCATTGAAATGATTTATTTGCTTAAGGCTTACTAAGCTTTCAAAGCTTATTCTGTGTGTTTTTCATAAGACAGATATGCTTTCCAACCAGGCTAATTCTGATAGTACAGAATGTTATACTCAAACGTTTGAGTGAAAATGTGTTGGTGATGAGTTGAAACTCATAAAAAGGTATGAATCAGAATGCATGATATTCTGCTATTGATAGATGTTATAATTATATGAGTATATGAGTTGTGATGTTGGGTATATGATTGTTGTGTGAATATTTTGATTTGGAATTTATGATTTGATTTAGCGTATGAGCTATGTGTTAAGTACCAAGTGATCATAAGTAAATGATTGCTAGATATTTGAGAATGCGGAATTAGTAATGAACTGTTTGTTCATAATAGTATGTGTGATGTGCATGCTTACGTAAGAGTTAAAATTGTTAGCTTTACAACCCTCACCCCCTCATTGGTAAAACATTATAATGAGATCCGTACTATATGGCTTAAATAAGCTTACAAGTGCGGAATGACAGAGTCTCGTGATTGAAGGATTAGTATTGTGATCAGATAAGAGAATGAGTCGGCAAGTGAAGACAGTAACAGAAAAGATATTGGATCGTGTTGAAGGCCATTTGTAATATGCAAAGTCACTGTTAAAAGAAAAGTTGAATTAGATGAAACCAAATATTCAGGTATGATATCTAAAGAATATATTAACTGGAAGTTCTTCCGAATTGGCCTCCGTTAGTGTTGGGATAATGAGAAATTAGTGATGTCAGAGATAGACAGTAGAATCATATTTGAATTATAAAGATATTTGAGCACAGTAATTATAGTCGAATGGTTTACGAGAACTCTTCTGGGTATTCAATGTGTTCAATTATCCTCAGAGGTATGTGAAGCTGTATATTTTCAGATGAAATTCTTATCATATGAGAATGTTATCTATATATATTGATATATGAAAGCATTGTTGGGCTGTTCGGGTTACAATCAGCATTATTATATCTTTCTTTGGTATTCTATTTCATTTTATTGAAAGAACAGATCGATGATTAAATCTGTGTGATGTTGGTATTCTGCTCCTACTGGTTGTTGATCTGCTTAGTATACATGAAGATTATATTGTTTCTGTTACTGTTGATTCCGGTGCATATGAGTGATGCTTTACTTCTGGATTTCCTCTGAAACATCATTGAGATATCTGTCATCTGATATGGGTGCTTTCTTAAAAAGATTACTATAGTGATATATTCGAGAATTACAGTATCTCTGCTTTCTTATGATTCTATATGGTTATCTGTGAAAAATATCTATTGAATGACTGTAACTATATTTCAATTTCTCTTATGTTCAAAATGTATTATTGATAATTGGGACATTATATATCTAAACGGTTGAGATGTCAGCCTTATTATGGCACTATGATTTTAAATTATCTGATGGTTGTGGCTTCAGTATGGTTCAAAGCTTCATTGATTAATAATTGAAAAGTTATTACTTGACAGTCGAGATCGATTCAGTTGTCTAGTTTGATTAGATTAATTGCTTGAAGGATTAATCGAGTTACTTGTATCTGAATCTATCCACACGGTGGAAATAAAGTTTGAATGTTCATGGATAAATAGATGAATATTCTGAATGCATGATTCATATTCTAGAAGATATGATACAGAATTATATCCATCAGAATGATTATATTGAGAAATGTTCTTATAGATCGTGATTGGGAAGTTTGAATGATGTGATAATTATCAATAAAGTGGTAAACAGTTGAAGAAATTGTTAATTGAAGCATCAGTTCTCAGGTGAAGAGTTATTCGACACAATAATTAAAGATGGTTTGAACTGTTGAAAGATTATGAGTCAGCGATTGATTATCAATCTGGACAAATGATTACAGTCTTTGGGGTTCTGAGCGAGAATCTTTATGTGTTTTACGGCCGATAATCATGTGATTAATCTTATCAAATGATGAGTAGTTATTGGCTAAGCTAGAAACTAAATTGATGTTTAATTAGCAAATTTGTGAGGTTAAGAGGTGTGTCAGTGAATTACAAGTTAAAAAGGGTACAACGTAAATTGATTTCTGATTTAGAATTTCATATTGGAACCTACAATTGTTCGTTATGTCGAGATAGAGTTCGTGTATTGAGAAATCCAGAGATTTTACAACAATTGTGACATCTAGCACAGTGGTAATTATCTGTCCGTACGGGGAATACTAAAAGAGTGCTAGTTTTCATTGTTCAAATGGAGACACGAGGATTATATCGTGTTACTAAAATAAACTACTATGAGCTTTGGGTATGGAATTACTTTGTAACACTGTGTTCTAGAACTTGAAAGCAACCGAGAAAGACATTTATTGTTGGTTAAGTTTGCATATAATAATAATAGTTATGAGATGAATGTTAAGATAGCATTGTATGAGTGTGGTATGGTTGCAATTACTGAACTTCGTTGTATTGAATTGAATTTTTATAAAAAGAATTTCGGGGTCGATGTGATTGGAAAAACTGAAGGGAAATGAAAGTAATTCATGACCGTCTAAAAACAGTTTCAGATTTGCAAAAAATATATGTGGGCTTGATGCGTAAAAGCATTGAACTTTCAATTAGAAAATTGAGTATTTGTAAAGGTATTATAGTGGGAATAGAATTTCTAGATTTAGCTATAAAGAGAAGTTGAGTTCGCAGTTCATCGGATTGAATGAGATTATTATCAAAACTTGAGAAGACCCGTAATGTGTTTTTTATATATATGATGTGATGATACAAATAAGATCCTTTATCTATAGTATCTTTTACAGAAGTAGAAACTCAGCTTGTTATGATGTATAGCAAAGAGCAGATCATAATCTTAGCTCATGAGATTGAAAAGTTGAGAAATCTAAGGCTAGGTGAGAAATTGTTGAGGTTGGTGAAAGAAAATCACTAATTTATTCTCTGGCAAGATTTTCGGGGACGAAAATCCCTAAGGGGGGAGAGTTGTAATAGCCTGTTTTTTTTAGGGTTGATAGGAACAGTGGTTTCGGGGCCACCAAATCTGAACGAGTAGGTTGGTAAATATTATATTTAATATTTACGAGTTAATTGTGATTTTAAAAATGTTTTTGATATTGTGATTTTTGTTTTATAAGCGATTTATTAAGTTCAAGTGGTATGACCCTAAGGTCAAGTGGGTTTAGAAAATGAGGTATAGGGACCTTTTCTCTATAAACTAAGTCGTAAATATTTTTATAAATATTTACGTAGTGGCAATAAGATGGTATTAAAGTTTCGTTGAAAAATTTTATTGTTTCGATAGTTAATTAAACAAAAAGGACTAAATTGATTAAACAAAAAGGACTAAATTGTGTAAAGTGCAAAAGTTCTGTTATATAACCTAAAGGTATTAAATAGATATAGAACTTAAAAGTAGAAGTCCTTATTTGGTAATTAGCCCATTAAAGAGATAGTGGGATATGATGGCTTGGCATTTGGTGTAATAAATAAAGTGTATAAAGGTTAATATTGTAAATTGGTTAAAAATAATAATAAAATGAATATAATAAAAGAATCAAGGTGTCATCTTTTTCATTCTCTTTTTACCAGCCGAATATGAATGCTTGAGAAGCCATGGAAGAAGCTTCCAACTTTCAACTAATGCATGGTAGGCATTTCTAGTCCCGTTTTTAATTATTTTTATATTTTCGGGATCGTTGTTGCTTAATCTATCTAATGAGGGGACTATTATGCAAAACCATTGAATAGTTTGATATTTTCCATTAATGAGTATAGTAGGGCTTTGAAGTTTAATGGAAGAATATGAGTCCTTGTTGATAGTTAAACACTTTTCGTTAAGTGAATTTTTGTGAAATTGACAATTAAGGGCTAAATTGATAAATGTGAAAACTTTGTGGTTAAAATGTCAAATAAATGAAATGTGTGGGCTGCTACAGACACTAGTAATATTCGTCTATAGTAGAATTTTACTCAATTTCATGAATTTGCATTTTTATGATATAGGGACTAAATTGTAAAGAAGTTGAAATATTAGGGGCAAAACTATAATTTTGCCATAAAGTGAATTATGGACTGTTTTGATACCATGAACATTTGGCTAAGCTTAATTATGGTTAAAAATGGTTAATTTGCATGTTTTGAGCTCACAGACTAAAATGAATAAAAGTAAAACTTTAGGGGTAATTTTGTAAAAATGAAAAAAATGACCAAATTGTATGAAATGAGGTGTTTTAATGTCTAAATTAATATACTGAATGAAATTATTAATTTAGATCAAGATCGGGTGGAAAATCGAGAAAAATGAGAAAATTACCAAAATGCCCCTGAACTTTTGTATCTCTACAATTTAGCCAGGTAAGTTCGCATGCAATAAGCATTGTTAAATTGATGTTTCTAATGCTTTAATATTGTATAAATTGTATATACGTGAATATTTTAATGTCTGACGACATATCGACAAAATGTGGCACTTAGTGTGCGGGGCAATCAAATATGGTACTCAGTGTACGAAATATTGAGAATGGCACTTAGTGTGCGAGATATTGAGAATGACACTTAGTGTGCAAAATATCAAATGATTCAAAGAGAAATTATAAATTGTGATTGAATGATTAAATAGAGCAAAGTGAACAGGTATACATGCTATATTATATGAATTGTTTATGAGACGACATTATAATGGTGATATTTGGGCTTTGAGCCTAGCAAGGTTTAAGCTGGTGAATAATATTATCGGGTTTAAAACCTAGCAGGCTAAATGCCGGTGATTTGATAAAAGTCTAAGACTATAAGACCTTGTGTTAAATCGGAAATTGAATTTGTTCAATGCATTAAGTTGGCCAGGTATGTGATATATTCTTATGCATGTTAGATCGATTGGAATTGAATCATGAGTGTGAAATGAGAAGCATAGGTGAAAATGCCTATGCCATATATATGAGTAAGGGCAAAACCATCGATAAGGGTGGACTGTGTGCGTAATCATCTTATAATTGCTAATTTGAACGGTTGTGTGCGAATCATTGAGCATGATGTATTTTATTGAGGTTATGCTTGAGTGAAATTATAGATATGTGATGAAATTGATTAGTGATATACATGTTTAAATAATGTGAATGCAAAGAATGTGTGAAAGAGTAAATTTGTAATAAATCTGCTTGGGACAGTAGCAGTAACGTGATTTTGGAAAATCACCATAAATTTTTGGAGTTGATTTAGAAGCTGAATAAATTTTTTAATTAAACTTAATGAGTCTAGTTTCTTATAAAAGAAACCGTGTAAGCAAAAGAATTGCTGATAATGAGATATTTGAAGTTGCGTGGGATAGAGTCAAATGACTTCGGGGTCCCCTGTTCTGTTTTTAGAAAATCATTATAATTTGTACAAAAATGGTTATAAGATAAAATTTATATGCTTAGACTCCTTAATGAGTCTAGTTTCAAATGAAATCAAATAGAACATATTTTGAATTCTGTACAATGAGAAATTTGATTCGTAGTGAAGAGTGGTCAGATTAGTCAAACAGTGAAACAGGGGAGACTTAAGAAAAATTTGGTATTGATTGGCCAATCATAAAATTCTGAAAATTTTATGGATGGAAGATATATGAGTCTATTTTCAGGGAAAATTAACAGAAATTGATTTGGAGTTTTTTAGCTCCAGTTATAAATAATTAAGTGACTATTTCTCAGGAAGACAACTTGTAGTGAATTTGTGATTATGTTGTAAACATTGATAAAACTTGTTAATGAGTTGCTTATTGTTTTCTTATGAACTTACTAAGCGTAAAGCTTACTCCCTTTTTCTTTCCCATATTCCCTAGGGTTGCCAGGTTAGATTGGGTTGGAGGCCGTCAGAGATATTATCACATTGTCAAGTCTACGCTATCGGCGTAAGTAAATCTTAGTGTTTCGAGTCTGTGGCATGTATAGGGTTGTAAAGTTGAGTAAGTAAATGATACAAGACTAAGATATTGGTAAATATTTAATAATGCCTCATGAATATTTTGAGCCTTGTAAGCCCGATTAAAGGATAACATACGTGTGTATGAAAATTTTAAAATTGATCAAAAAATTTTACGGTCTGGTTTTATATAAATGGATGAGTTTAAATCTGGTAGCACCTTGAACCCGGTTCCGGCGAGGGATACGGGCGAAGGGTGTTACAACCACAGTTGATTAGAAAGAGTGAGGGACAATATTCGATACTTAGCAAAGAAAACCAATTGGAAGAGTAACACTTACACTAGATTCGGTCAAAGAGTATTCGGCTCTAGAGATTTGAATGGAAAAAATTGCTTATTCGACACCAAGGGAGAGAGGAAGAAGAATCGGCTAAACCTAAAAGTGAAACAAAGAAATCGACACAAGGAAAATAAAAGGAGAACAAGGGTTTTGACTTTTGGAGAAATCGGCAAAAAGAAAAGGAAGAAAACAAAAGGGTTTTCAGCTTTTAGGGAAGAGGGTTTCTGGCAACAAGGTGAGAAAAAGATTTCGGCATTAGCCTCATACCCAAGCATTCAGCACCTATTTATAACCCTTATGGCCGAACTCCTCAAGCCCAAGTTCCCATTTCGGCTCCACTTGCTCCTCACTTCTTATCTCCTCATTTTTCTCCCTGATAACCCCTTGATCTTTTCCTCAGATTTCTCTCCTGAACACTTCCCTTGGAGTCCATTTCCATGCCACTTCCAACCTTCTAGAAGGCCAAAATTAAACTTCTAAAAACACTAAGCTAGGATTCGAACCTTGGACCTCCTTGCTATCTTTTAACGCCACCTCCCTACACTCTAAGTGGTGTCACTTGGCCACTCCTCCACAAGGCTTTTTGATGCTATTTCCCCTATCTTTATTTAAAAGCCCAACTACTTGCCAACCCTAGTTCTTTTAACAATTAAATTATAATTTCTTCTACCCCTTAATTCAAACTCAAACCTTGAACAAGACCTACCCTTGTGTAATTAACACTTAACTGGAATTGCTAAGTTAAAAAACTTTTCAAGATTTCGAGATTTTGGATTTCGGGATTTTTGGGGCATTACAACTCTACCCCCTAAAAGAAATTTCGTCCTCGAAATTTTACCTAATTCAAATAGTTGAGGATATTGACATCGCATCACTTCCTCAGGTTCCTAAGTAGCCTCCTCAGCCTTGTGATTCTGCCAAAGCACTTTGACTAATGGAACGGACTTCCTTCTCAGCTTTTTGACATCTCGACCAATTATTTGTATGTGCTCTTCCTCGAAAGTTAGGTCTGGCCTGACCTCGATTTCTTCAACTGCCACGACATGTGATGGAGCCAAGCGATACCGCCTTAGCATGGAAACATGAAACACGTCGTGGATCTGGCTTAGTTCAGGAGGTAACTCCAGCTGGTAAACGACTGGCCCAATCCACCTTACAACCATATATGGCCAATGAACCTTGGGCTTAGCTTCCCCTTCTGTTCAAACCTTAATAATTGCTTCCAAAGAGAGACCTTAAGGAAAACTGAGTCCCCCACTGTAAACTCTATCTTTCGACGCTTAAGGTTAGCATACGACTTCTGCCTATCCGAGGCCTCCTTCAAACAATCCCTAATCAATTTTACCTTATCCTTAGTATCGGCTATTAACTCAGGCCCCAAAACTCTTCGTTCGCCCAACTCCGTCCAACATGTTGGAGTTTGACACCTTCGCCCATATAGTGCTTCGTATGGAGCCATCCCAATGCTTGCTTGATAGCTACTATTGTACGTGAATTCAGCTAATGGTAAATAGTCCTCCCAGCTACCTTGGAACTCAATCACGCATTCCCTTAACATATCTTCCAGTACTTGGATCACCCTTTCTGACTGTCCATCAGTTTGAGGGTAGAAAGTCGTACTGAAGTTTAACCTAGTACCCAATGCCTCATGCAGCTTCTTCCAAAATCACGAAGTGAAACGTGGGTCCCTATCAGATATTATGGACACTGGCACTCCATGCAACCTTACAATCTCCGCCACATGCAACCTAGCCAGCTTTTACAATGAGTAGTTGGTGCCAACCGGTACAAAATGAGTAGAATTGGGTAACCGATCCACTATAACCCATATCGAATCTTTCTTAGTAGGCGTCAAGGGTAGCCCATTAAAAAAGTCCATAGTGATTCTTTCCCACTTCCAGAGTGGAATCTTTACTAGCTGAAGCAACCTTGAGGGCAACTGATGTTCCGCCTTCACCTTTTGACAAACCAAGCATTTACCTATGAACTCCATAACGTCGCACTTAAGTCCAACTTAAGTCCAGGCCACCAATAAAGCTCACGCAAATTCTGATACATCTTGTTTCCACTAGGATGCATTGCGTAGAGACTGCTATGTGCTTCCCGTAGAATGGACTGCCTTAGATCATCGTCTTTTGGTATACACATTCTCCCACGGAAACACAATACTCCTTCACTATTTATCCCAAAGTCCGATGTCTCCCCACTCTCTACTTGTTTAAAATGAGCACTCAAAGTCTCATCCACTAATCACTTGCTCCTTATCTGCTCGACCACACCGGCTTTACATGAAGCTCAACCAATAAGCTACCATCATCCAACAAGCTTAATCGGGCGAGCATAGCCCTCAAGTCTGACTTAGCCCTACGACTCAATGCGTCGGCTATCACATTCACTTTGCCAGGGTGATATTCTATCGTGCAATCATAATCCTTCAATAATTCCACCCACCTACATTGCCTAAGGTTTATCTCCTTTTGGGTAAGGAGGTACTTCAAACTCCTGTGGTCTGAATAAATTATGCACTTCTCCCCGTATAAGTAATGCCTCCATTTTTTGAGCACGAACACCACCGCAGCTAACTCCAAATCATGGGTTGGGTAGTTCACCTCGTGAGTCTTAAATTGCTGTGACGCATACGCAACCAGCTTTCCTCCTTGCATCAATACACATCCTAAACCCACATGTGACGCGTCACTATAAACCATAAAATCCTTCCCAGGTATTGGCTAAATCAACACAGGGGCCTCAGTTAAAACTTTCTTAAGTTTCCCAAAACTCTCTGGCTGTTTGTCCGTCCAAACAAACGGTATTTTTCCTCAACAACTTAGTTAAGGGTGCAGCAATTACTGAAAAGCCCTCAACAAACCACCTCTAGTATCCTACCAAGCCTAGGAAACTTCGAATTTCTGACACTGAATTAGGTGTTTTCCAGTCAACACCACTTCAATTTTTCGAGGATCCACCTTAATCCCCTTGGCTGACACCACATGTCCTAGAAAAGTAACCTTCCTTAGCCAAAATTCACACTTACTGAATTTGGCATACAGCTACTTCTCCTTCAAAGTCTGCAACATAATCCTTAAGTGTGCATCATGCTCTTCCTCATCTTTTGAGTACACCAGAATGTCATCTATAAAGACTACCACGAACTGATCTAAGTAGGGTTGGAAAACCCGATTGATGAGATCCATGAAAGCGGCAAGTGCATTCGTTAGCTCGAATGGCATCACAAAGAACTCGTAATGCCCATAACGAGTTCTGAAAGTTGTCTTATGAACATCTACCTCCTTAACCCTCAATTGGTGATATCCTGAACGCAGATCAATCTTTGAGAAAATAGAAGCTCCCCTAAACTGATCAAAAAGATCATCGATTCTCAGTAGAGGGTACTTGTTTTTAACAGTTAACTTGTTTAACTGTCAATAATTGATGCACATTCGCAACGTTCCATCCTTCTTCTTCACAATAACACTGGTGCTCCCCATGGAGACACAGTTGGTCGAATGAATCCTCAATCCAACAATTCCTGAATCTATGCCTTAAGTTTTCCCAACTCATTTGGTGCCATCCGATAAGGAGCGATAGACACTGGAGCCGTCCCAGGTAACAACTCGATTCCAAATTCCACTTCTCTGCTGGTGGCAACCCAGGCAGCTCCTCGGGAAAAACATCTAGAAATTCCTAACTATTCTCAACTCCTTAACAGTAGGGCTCTTAACATCTGTATCACTAATATAATCCAAAAAGGCTTCGCATCCCTTTCGTACTAACTTTCAGCCTTCAACGCCAAAATCACATTCGATAGATAATTTCGCCGTTCACCATTTACCACCACCTCCTTATCCTCCGCCGTTCTTAACACCATTTCTTTACAGCGTAATCCAAGGTGGCTCGGTGCTTCACCAGGCAATCCATACCTAAGATTAAGTTGAATTCGCTAAAAGGTAGCTCCATCAAATCCACTAAAAAGGTACCCCCTTGGACTACTAAGGGTACCTCCTTAATCAACTTATTCACTCCTATAGACTGCCCTAACGGACTTATCATAGTCATCTCATTAACAAATCTCAAACATATCACCAAAGACTCAGTCTTATTGTATGCAACATATGAATGCGTCGATCTAATATCAATCAAGACTATGTAAGGTAACTTATATATAAGGAACATACCTGTTATCACATCTGGGGCATCCCCGTCCTCTCAGGGACGAGTAGCATAAACCAAAGCTGGCTGTCTCATCTCAGCATGGCCTACATTTTTGCCTGGTGCTCCATGCCCTCATCCATTTCCATTACCACCCCTAGCCTGTCCACGACCCTTTGGCGGCAGCTGTCTGCCCCTTGGTGGCTGAGCACCACCTTGACCTTCTACTGGCTCTCGACCTAGCGTTCGAGGGCAATCCTTGATCCTATGCTCTATAGACCCACAACCGAAACAAGCTCTCATCCTCTTCTAACACTTGTCTCTGTAGCTTTTCCCATAGTCAACACAAGTTGGCACCCCTAGATTAGCAGCAGGGGGCCTTACTCTAACTGGCCCATTAACTCTGGACCTAGCCCTAGGCCTCTGTCCCACACCAGGAGTCTCAGCCTCCCTCTTATTCTTACCCCTTTCTTTCTCCCAGTTTAGGCACTCAATGCGCTTTACCTCCTCTGCTATCTTTTCTTTCTCCACCAATTCCGAGAAAACTCGTTCCCTTTGTGGAGCTATCAACACCCTGAGGCTATCTCTAAGTCCATCCTCAAACCTAACGCAACGCTCATAGTCTGTTGCCACCATTAGTCTTGCATACCTACTAAGGCGTAGAAACTCTGCCTCAAACTCCGCCAATGATTTGTTTCCTTGGGTCAAGTTCAGGAACTCCTTCCTTCTAACATCCACATAGCTTGCACCCACATACTTCCTTGGAACGCAGCTTTGAAAAACTCCCAAGTGACCCGCTCCGGTTGGGTGCCCTCTTTCATTGTTAGCCACCACTGGTAAGTTTCTTCCCTAAGCAGTGACACTGCTCTTTTCAACTTTTGCTTAGGTAAGCAGTCCAGGTCCTCCATTATCCTTTCAATGGCCTCCAACCAATATTCTGCCACATTAGGAGCCACGCCAGCCACGCCCTTAAAGATCTTAGCCTCGTTCGAACGAAGTCACTCCAGAATGGACCCCCAATTTTCGCTACCATTATTGGGCCCAGCGACCCTTTCCAAAATTCTCAGCATTGCCTGCGACAATGCATCTTCTCCCGCGGCCCGATCATACGATTCATTCCCAGCCACAGGTGAGGCCGGAGCCTCTTTTACTCCAACATCGGGCATATGGTCCAATGCCGATGATTCAACCCTAATGCTTCTGCAGCCTCGACCACGGCCTCTTGCACCTCTTCTAGTACTCATCGTCGATTCGTGTATTATCTGGATTAAAATTTTATGAAATTTTGGTTAGTTAAGTAATTAAACCGATGTTTTATGAAAATATTTAAAGAGAAGATCCTTTTTGAAAATCCTCTACAGTTTCCAGATCTTACGGGCTTTAGTTTCGTTCTAGCAATCATCTAAAGTAGCCCTCTAACTATCTACCATATAATAATTTAAACAAACTCAAATAAAAGTACTTACTGGTTCGACGTTAGAGACTCGGTGTCCGCTCAGCAAGATTTCCCTTTTCCATACCAGTGCGATCCAAAATATTTTAAAATAGAAAAAGAAACCAAATAGTAATAAGGCCCAATTCACAGCCTGAGTTTGCAACCTGGCTCTGATACCACTAAATGTAATACCCCAAACCCAACCTGGACGTTATGGCCAAATTAGGCGTGTCGCATTGAAGTGTTTTAGCGAAAATCGTGTTTCATTAAAAACCCTTCTTAAAATGAAAGAAACCCTAATTAACTAAAAAAAGCCTTTCAGTTACGAAAGCTTTGTTTAAAACATTGATTTAAAAAAAAACTTAATTGCGAAAATGTAGAAAACATACTATAATTTAAGAAATCCATGTTCAACTTCTCGTAATTACAATGAAAATAATAATAATAATAATTCAAGTAACAATAACATAATGAAAACCTTATACAATCTGGTCTGAACACACTTAAAAGAAATAAAAAACGTAAATGCTTAAAAAAACCAAGTCCGAATTATCTTGCTAGCCAACCACCCAAAGTCCCTCCAAACATCAACCTTCTACTGAGCATCACCTAAAAATAAAATAAAAGAGGGGGTGAGTTTCGCAAACTCAGTCTGTACAACCCTCGATGAAAAATAACCATTAAAGAGAAGTCATGAAACATGCAATGCAATCCCATCCAAATTATCCATCTGCTACACACCAACTCTGTCCCCCGTCACACATGTGGGATATAATATCGACCCACCTAGCCCACACACCAATGGTAGCCCGATGCGAACTACCTTATTACATATTGGGCTTTAAAAGCCGTCGGTGGATCCACGATTGTCAGGCAACGATGCGATCCTCATATACTTCCTCCATTCCATAGTTCCCACCCCATATGCAACCTAAGCAGAACATCATATGTATGCATGTCACATCCATAAACTTACATTCAACACCTAGAGTATTTGGTTATTTTCACCCTTAGGGGCATTTTGGTAATTTTTCTTTAATTATAGTTTTCACTTACCCTGACCCGTTAACAAGTCCCATTAGATAAGATGAACGAATACTATGCACCAAGTAGGATTCCTGGGAAGAGTAGGTGGGCCATTAAGATCGCTTAAGTACGAAGCTCTTCATAAATCCAATCCTAGACATGCACATACCCGTTGCCACACCTTAACCCTTTGACTTGTCCACAATCGCAATATATTACTTAGGTCTTATGTAGT
Organism: Gossypium hirsutum; assembly: GCF_007990345.1. Lineage (NCBI taxonomy): Eukaryota > Viridiplantae > Streptophyta > Magnoliopsida > Malvales > Malvaceae > Gossypium > Gossypium hirsutum. The sequence goes on from NC_053429.1 coordinate 85,651,739, forward strand.
TATCATATAATAGGCCCAAAACCCTTACAACACTCAAACAAATTCACATACCTGTATCTGGCCATTAAGCCCAATCACATTCATAGAGCTATTAGGCCCAAATCACCTGTATATGCCTATTAGGCCCAAATCACATTATATGGCCTTAGGCCTAGTCACATGCATATTCATGCTCACTTACAATTCTATCACATAGCATCAATATTCAGTTTTTGCCTATTATGGGCCCAACAGCCATCGGGCCCATTTAGCCATTTGGCTCGTATGGACAAATCACAACCCAAGTCCACGAAATCTCCCGTGGGTCTCAGGCAACCTATTGGCCTCCCTCTTACGAGTGTTCACGCACTCGCAAGACTACCGTAGCCAAACTTTCGGGTTTTCGGCTTTTCAGCATTTCGGCATTTCGACTTTTGCCGATTCATAGTGTGTGTGCAATGTATGTACACACCTGGTAAGCAAGCGTGCCGTGATTCCCTTAGTCACCAACCTATAATGATATCACCTTTCCATTAATCATATATTTAATCCATATCTATCCAAAAATCAAAATCGGAACCTCACCTTAACCTTACTTGAACACCAATCTTCATAGCTTTCCTTGATCACGTACTCCCTAGATCTGTATTAATCTTACTCATTAAAACCAGAATAATAGATGACTCGTATCCAACACAAGTTCCCTTACCTTAACTATGAACATTCGCCACCTTAGCCAATGGGAGAGGAATACCGCAACACTAAAGAGCAATTTAGCAATGAGCTAAGATCCGAGATATGGTACTAATTCCCTACCACAGTTGATTAGAAAGAGTGAGGGACAATATTCGATACTTAGCAAAGAAAATCGATTGGAAAGTAACACTTACACTAGATCGTCAAAGAGTATTCGGCTCTAGAGATATGAATGCAACAACTGCTATTGGCACCAAAGGAGAGAGGAAGAAATCGGCTAAACCAAAAGGAAACAAAGAAATCGGAAAGGAAAAAAAAAGAGAACAAGGTTCAGCTTAGGAAATCGACAAAAGAAAAGAAGAAAACAAAAGGTTTTGGCTTAGGAAGAGGGTCTCTGGCAACAAGGTGAGAAAAAGATTCGGCATAGCTCATACCTACATCGCACCTATTATAACCCTTATGGCTGAACTCCTCAAGCTAAGTCTCATTTCGGCTCCATGCTCCTCACTTCTTATCTCCTCATTTTCTTCTCAATAACCCCTTGATCTTTTCGTCAGATTCTTTCCTGAACACTCCCTTGGAGTCCATTTCCACGACACTTTCAACCTTTTAGAATGCCAAAATAAACTTTAAAAACACTAAGCTAGGACTCGAACCTTGGACCTCCTTACTAGCTTTTAACTCCACCTCCCTACACTCTAAGTGGCGTCACTAGCCACTCCTCCATAAGGCTTTTTGATGCTATTTCCCCTATCTTATTAAAAGCTCAACTACTTGCCAACCCTGATTCTTTTAATAATTAAATATAATTCTTCTACCCCTTAATCGAACTCAAACCTTGACCAAGACCTACCCTTTCGTAATTAACATTAACCGGAATTGCTAAGTAAAAAGAAAAAAAAAGAAAATTCAAGATTTTGGATTTTGGATTTCGGGATTTCGGATTTTTTTTGGATTTCGAGATTTTGGATTTCGGGATTTTTGGGGAGTTACACCCCTGAAGGGTTATCTTCAACAATGAGCACAACAAGTCTAAGTAATGCTCAATCTTGGTTATACGAAAGACTTAGTCATTATATTTGTAGGATGATCATGATACTAATTTTGCTCACAATAATATCACCATGAGCAATAACATCACTAACAAAATGATACTAAACCTCAATTGTTTTTTTCTCATAAACAATAAAGAATACACTTATATACAAAATATTAGAAAAGAAGAGACAACAAAAAAAAAAAAAATATAACAAAAATAATGCTCATCTAAGAAATTTTAGAAATGAGGTCTTCATTGAATTCATCATACATAAGAACCACTTCCAAAATTGTAAGTAAACATCAGTAGTCCTTGTAAGTATCTCAAAATCCACTGAACTGCTTCCAATGTTCTTTACTGAGATTCACCATGTATCTACTAATTGCACTGATTGCATATGATATTTTGACGAGAAC